>NC_058080.1:326831786-327131786 GCF_014858855.1 Bufo gargarizans | reverse complement strand
CTTTAATAGCGGCCTAGTGTGGGTCAGGGCGTGTGAGATGCACCCTGTATATACAGGGGTTTGATTCTTTTATTAATTTTTTTTTTTTTTTTTTTTGTGCAAAATACACAATTTTTCAGGCCTTGCAGTATCAAGATGTTTGAAATTCCAGGGTTATATACTGCTGTCAAATCCAGTTACTAAACATGGGCGAATTTTTTTTGGGTTGGCAGCCTTTGCTGCAGATGTCATTGTGAGATACACCCTTTACATATTTGGGTTATATTCAGGCAGGGGCGTAGCTATAGGGGGTGCAGAGGTAGCAGTCGCTACCGGGCCCAGGAGCCTGAGGGGGCCGAAAGACACTTGTGGTGCATAAGAAGACACTAGTATTGGTCCTCATGCACATGACAGTTGTTTTTTGCGTCCGCTAAAAAAAAAACGGATGCGGCATCCGTTTTTTGGGGGAAGATCATTTTTTTTTTTCACAGATCCCTTGTAATAAATGTCTATCCTTGTCCGCAAATGTGAAAAAAGTAGGACATGCACTATTTATTTATTTTTTGCTGAAGGGAGACGCGGAACACAGCATTATTGGGCTGACCCATTGCAATGAATGGGTCTCCATCCTATCCGCAAAAAACGGAACGGAGGCCAAGAAAAACAACTGTCATGTGCATGAGGCCTTATAGAAAGTCCATGCTGGTCAAGTTACACCTCTGGCTCAAGGGAAGGGGGTTAAATCAAGAATTTGGCATGGGGGCAGGGGTGCCCCAAGCTGAACTCTTGCACGAGGGCCCATGAGCCATTAGCTATGCCCCTGTATTCAGGTATTTGAAATACAGCCATTTTGGGCAACCAAATTTTATTGAGGCCTAGTCTGATTCAGGGCATGTGAGATACACCCTGTACATACTGTCGTTCTATTCTACTATTAATTAAACACCCATTTAGGGCAAGATCCTAAATTCGAGAAATATGAGGAAAGCGTCAAATAAGGGACAAGGCCCAGGTCGTAGTGCTGCTGGTGGAGCTCCTGTTGCAGGAAGAGGACGTGGTCGATCTGTGCCAGCTACACGCACAAGTGAAACCCCTTCCTCAGGTGCGAGTAGGCGAACCTGCAGCGGTATTTGGTCGGGCCTAATGTAGCTCTATGAATGGTGAGGCCTGAACAAGTAGATTGGGTTGCTGACAGTGGCTCCAGTTCCTTCACATTGTCTTCTACCCAGTCTCCTGCTGAAAGATCAGAGTTGGCACCTGCAGCCGATGTCCATCAGTCTTTCACCTCACCCCCTTGCAAATCAGCCAAGCAGTCTGAGCCCCAAGTCATGCAGCAGTCTCTTCGGCTTTTTGATGACTCTGTTAGCAGGATTTCCCAGGGCCATCCACCTAGGCCTGCCCCAGAAATGGAAGAGATGCCTAACCGATGCCTAACCACTCATCTTTCAAGATGAGTACATGGGAGGACCATTGCAGCACGTCTCGGATGGGGCTTTCAAAAGTGTGCAGACCAACAAGGAGAGCAGGGGTGAAGACTGGGCGGAAGATGATGTAGAGGACGATGAGGTTCTCGACCCCACATGGAATCAAGGTCATGGCAGTGACCTATGTAGTTCGGAGGAAGAGGCGGTGGTTGCACAGAGCCACCAGCACAGCAGAAGAGGGAGCAGGGTGCAAAAGCGGAGCAGCCGTTCTCTAGACAGTTTGCCTGCTACTGCCCACCGCAGCAAGGGACCGAGTACACCAAAGCCAGCTCCAAGGAGTTCCCTGGCGTTGCAGTTCTTCAGACAATGTGCTGACGACAAGACACGAATGGTTTGCACGCTGTGCAATCAGAGCCTAAAGCAAGGCATAAACATTCTCAACCTGAGCACAACCTGCATGACCAGGCATTTAAGTGCAAAGCACGAGCTGCAGTGGAGTAGACACCTCAAAAACCAAGAAAGGTCTCTGAATCCTCCTGCTTCCTCTTCTGCTGCAGTCTCGGCCTCTTCATCCACCTCTGGAGTGACAGTGCCCCCTACCACCCCGCAAACAGAGGATCTTCCAGCATCACCACCACCTGGGTCACCAAGCATCTCCACAATGTCCCACGGAAGCGTTCAGCTCTCCATCTCCCAAACGCTGGAGAGGAAGAGGAAGTACCCCCCTACCCACCCGCGATCACTAGCCCTGAATGCCAGCATTTCTAAATTACTGGCCTTTGAAATGCTGTCATTCCGTCTGGTGGAGACGGATAGTTTTAAAGGCCTTATGGCGGTGGCTGTCCCACAGTACGTCGTGCCCAGCCGCCACTACTTTTCCAGGCGAGGCATCCCTTCCCTGCACAACCAAGTAGGGGACAAAATCAGCTGTGCACTGCACAACGCCATCTGTGGCAAGGTGCACCTCACTACGGGTACGTAGACCAGTAAAGCACGGTCAGGGACATTATATCTCCATAACAACACACTGAGTAAATGCAGTGGTGGCTGGGCCGGCGGCGGATAGCAGTTTGGCGCATATCCTTCCACCACTGAGGAATACAGGGCGCTTCAGTTTGCCTCCTGTTGCTTCCTCCTCTTACTCTGCTTCCTCATCCTCTACCAGCTCCTTATCCGGTCAGCGTAACACCTTCACCACCAACTTCAGCACAGCCAAGGGTAAACGACAGCAGGCAGTTTTAATACGTATCTGTTTGGGGTACAAACCACACACCGTGCAGGAGCTGTAGACAGGCCTTGAACAACAGACTGGTGCCAGTAAGCCTCAAGCCCGGCCTTGTAGTGTGCGATAATGGGTGAAATCTCGTAGCAGCTCTGGGACTAGCCGGTTTGACGCACATCCCTTGCCTGGCTCATGTGCTGAATTTGTGGTGCAGAGATTCCTTTAAAATTACCCCGATATGTCAGCGCTGCAACGCAACTTCGGCCTTCCCGCTCACCGCCTCATATGCGACGTGCCCACTAGGTGGGACTCCACCTTGCACATGCTGACCAGACTGTGCGAGCAGCAGCAGGCGATAGTGGAGTTTCAGCTGCAGCACGCACGGGTGAGTCGCTCGGTGGAACAGCACCACTTTACCACCAATGACTGGGCCTTCATGCGAGACCTGTGTTCCTTGTTGCGCTGTTTAGAGTACTCCACCAACATGGCCAGTGCCGATAATGCCGTTCTCAGCGTTACTAGTCCACTTCCTCCTTGAAAAAACACTGCTGGCGATGATGGAAGAGGATGTGGCACAGGAGGAGAAAGAGGGATCATTTTGTAGGGTTTCCGGCCAGTCATTCCCAAGTGGCTCCGAGGGTGGGTTCCTGCACCCACAAATGCCAGGTACACAATTGTCCCGCCAGGGCACAGTTCTGGAGGATGACAAGGTAGAGGATGAGGAGGAGAAGATGGAGGAGGAGAACCATGTTCACAGCAGGGTGGCACCCAGACCAGCTCATGGCCATCACTGGTGCGTGGCTGGGGAAATACAGAGGACATAGACGATACACCTCCCACAGAGGACAACTTTTCGTTGCCTCTGGGCAGTCTGGCACACATTAGCAATTACATGCTGCAGTGTCTCCGCAACGACCACCAAGTTGCCCACATTCTAACTTATGCTGATTACTGGGTGGCCACACTGCTGGATCCCCGTTATAAGGACAATGTACCATCCTTAATTCTGTCACTGGAGCATAATCGTAAGATGCGCGAGTACAAGCGCACGCTGGTAGACTCGGTGCTGGTGGCATTCCCACCTGACAGCGGGGGCACAGTGGAAGCACAAGGCGAAGGCAGAGGACGAAGACGAGGTCGCCAACGCAACTGGAGCACCTCCAGCACTTCAGAAGGCAGGGTTAGCATTGCCGAAATGTGGAAAAGCTTTGTCAGCACGCTACAAAAACCAGCACCACCAGCTGATATGGAACGTCTTAGCAGGAGGCAGCATTTCACCAACATGTTGGAGCAGTATGTGTGCACACGCCTACACGTACTGACTGATGGGTCTGCCCCCTTCAACTTCTGGGTTTCCAAATTAGGCACATGGCCTAAGCTTGCCCTTTGCGTCTTGGAGCTGCTGGCCTGCCCTGCAGCCAGTGTATTGTCTGAACGTTTGTTTAGCACGGCAGGGGGGGGTCATCACAGACAAGCGCAGCCGCCTATCCACAGCCAATGTGGACAAGCTCACGTTCATTAAAATGAACCAGGCATAGACCCTACAGGACTTGTCCGTACCTTGTGCAGAATAGACATGTATACCGGCACTAACTAACCATTGCTATACTGCAGCGCAATTGCTCATTCTTGTATTTTGGATATTTCACACTCTTTTTGGAGTGTACCCTAATAAAAAAATTAAAAAAAATTAAAACCAAAAACCTGTGTTGGCTACCTCGTCCTCCTCCACCACCGCTTCCAACTACACTGCTACGTCCACCGCCTCCTCAAACTTCTACTCCATATGGAGCTCCACCTCATGAATCAAATTATTATTATTTTTTATTTGTACGTATTTTATTTTATTTTATGCAATTTTACTACTTTCGGGTGAAAGTTCACTACTATTTTTGGGTGAAATTCACCAATTTTTGTGTGTGATGTACCACTGCTATACCTAGTAGACAGGGGATACAAAAAATTATAATAATTTGTCAGTTACATTTTCAGTTGAAATTCACCAATTTTTGGGTGTTGACAGATTAATAAATTTCAATAATTTTTATTTTACATTTTAGGGTGACAATTTTTTTCTCATAGACCCCTTCTCTACCAACTAGACAAGTTAATACATTTCTGTAATTTTTCTGTTACATTCTTGGGTTGAGATTATACAATTTTAGACGTGAATAAACCCCTGCTCTGCATAGGTAACAGGGAATAAAATTTCTGAAATGCTTCTGTAATTGATGCCCGCCACCTCCTTTGATTCAATGCTTAAACTTTAACAAGTTGTACCACATTTGTGCTTCAATAATTTGTCCCACATTTCCGCTTTACTCTTTTGGCCCACATTTGGGCTTCTGCAATTTGTCCCACATTTGCGCCTCAATAGCTTTTCCCACATTTCTGCTCGATCCCCCAAATTTTTTATAAACTTATCTCCCTTAAATTTGGTCTCTCTTTTTCTCACGCTCCCTCTCCGGCGTGGAACCCTGATTCGCCGATAACCGTGATCAACATGGTAGGCTCAGAAAAGAACATTGAAAGTTGATAGAGAAGCTATCGAAATGGATGGTGGATGTCACTGGGGCACCTCTACATACAGTTGCAAGAAAAAGTATGTGAATCCTTTGGAATGATATGGATTTCTGCACAAATTGATCATAAAATGTGGTCTGATCTTCATCTAAGTCACAACAATAGACAATCATAGTCTGCTTAAACTAATAACACACACAAATAAATAAATGTTGCCATGTTTTTATTGAACACACCATGCAAATATTCACAGTGCAGGTGGAAAAAGTATGTGAACCCCTAGACTAATGACCTCTCCAAGAGCTAATTGGAGTGAGGTGTCAGCCAACTGGAGTCCAATCAATGAAATGAGATTGGAGGTGTTGGTTACAGCTGCCCTTCCCTATAAAAAACACACACCAGTTCTGGGTTTGCTTTTCACAAGAAGCATTGCCTGATGTGTATGATGCCTCGCACAAAAGAGCTCTCAGAAGACCTACGATTAAGAATTGTTGACTTGCATAAAGCTGGAAAGGGTTATAAAAGTATCTCCAAAAGCCTTGCTTTTCATCAGTCCAAGGTAAGACAAATTGTCTATAAATGGAGAAAGTTCAGCACTGCTGCTACTCTCCCTATGAGTGGCTGTCCTGTAAAGATGACTGCAAGAGCACAGCGCAGACTGCTCAATGAGGTGAAGAAGAATCCTAGAGTGTCAGCTAAAGACTTACAAAAGTCTCTGGCATATGCTACCATCCCTGTTAGCGAATCTACGATACGTAAAACGCTAAACAAGAATGGATTTCATGAGAGGATACCACAGAGGAAGTCACTGCTGTCCAAAAAAAACATTGCCGCACGTTTACAGTTTGCACAAAAGCACCTGGATGTTCCACAGCAGTACTGGCAAAATATTCTGTGAACAGATGAAACCAAAGTTGAGTTGTTTGGAAGAAAGAGGCACAGCACACCAACATCGAAACCTCACTCCAACTGTGAAATATGGTGGTGGGGGCATCATGGTTTGGGGCTGCTTTGCTGCGTCAGGGCCTGGACGGAATGCTATCAACGAAGGAAAAATGAATTCCCAAGTTTATCACAACATTTTGCAGGAGAACTTAAGGCCATCTGTCCACCAACTGAAGCTCAACAGAAGATAGGTGTTGCAACAGGACAGCAACCCAAAGCATAGAAGTAAATCAACAACAGAATGGCTTAAACAGAAGAAAATACGCCTTCTGGAGTGGCCCAGTCAGAGTCCTGACCTCAACCCGATTGAGATGCTGTGGCATGATCTCAAGAAAGCAATTCACACCAGACATCCCAAGAATATTGCTGAACTGAAACAGTTCTGTAAAGAGGAATGGTCAAGAATTGCTCCTGACCGTTGTGCATGTCTGATCTGCAACTACAGGAAACATTTGGTGGAAGTTATTGCTGCCAAAGTATGTTGAACCAGTTATTAAATCCAAGGGTTCACATACTTTTTCCACCTGCACTGTGAATGTTTACATGGTGTGTTCAATAGAAAACATAGTAACATTTAATTCTTTGTGTGTTATTAGTTTAAGCAGACTGTGATTGTCTATTGTTGTGACTTAGATGAAGATCAGATCACATTTTATGACCAATTTGTGCAGAAATCTATATAATTCCAAAGGGTTCACATACTTTTTCTTGCAACTGTAGGTGACAGGAACATAAATAAATAAAAAATCGCCAATTACATTGTCAGGTGACATTTTTAAAATTTTGCCAGATAGAAACCCCTGCTCTGCATAGTTGACAGGGGATAAAATGTAATACATTTTTCATTAATTAATGCGCACCACATTCTTTCATTCAATGCTTAAACTTTAAAAAGTTGTCCCACTTTTACGCTTTAATAATTTGTCCCATAATTCCGCTCTATAATTTTTAATTTGATAAAATGAATCCTCCCTTGGATGTGGCCTCTCTTTCTCACGCTCTCTCTCCGGCGTGGAACCCTGATTCCCCGCCAACCGTGATCACCATGGTAGGTGCATAAAAGAACATCGAAAGTTGATAGAGCAGATATCAAATTGGACATCACGGGGACGTGCAACGTGGTGGGGCTGTAAGTGTGCACACGCCTACACGAACTGACTGACAGGGGTCAGCCCCTGCAACTTCTGGGTCTCCAAATTGGGCACATGGCCTGAGCTTGCCCTTTACCCCTTGGAAGTTCTGGCCTGCCCTGCAGGGGGTTATCACAGGTTATATTTCCCAATGTTTTGGGGTACCCTGATTTAAAAAAATAAAATAAATTTAAAAGCAAAAAGCAGTGTAGGCTACCTCCTCCTTCACCACCGCTTCCACCTCCACCTCCACATCCACCGACTCCTCAACCTCCTACTCCATATGGACCTCTTACTGGGAACAGGTAAAGAGTGGGGGGGTGCCTGTTCCCCACGGCCAGACCAGGTTTTTGGTGGAGCTGGGCCTTTAAAGAACCCAGCCTGCTGATGATGGGGGTGGGGTGTGTCTTGCTGTGCTGGAGATTTCCACAGACAGAGTCAGTGCTGGTGGAGGAGAGTCTGGGCGCAGCACACATTGAAGGATAGCCTGGGACCTGTGGTGCTACGAGCCGAAGGCTTGAGGGAGACAAAGGCAGGTAGCTTACAAGCCTGCAGAACTGCTGTGGTCTGTCCAAACCAAGGTGACTCAAACCTGCTGTTTATTTTCTATGGAAGGACTTTTGTTTTATGCACTATGTGAATATGCCCCTGTGTGGTCTGCACATTGCCTGTTATGCCTTTGGTGTGAATAAAGTCACGGTGTATCACAAAGACTGTCTGTGATTGCCTCAATACTGCCGCCGCTACCGTAGCCTACCACGAGCACATCCCCACAAAACATATAAGCCATATTAGCTCCCACCAAAATTACCTATAATTCTATGTTCTTAGTTGTAGGACTTGAACATGAATTTGAGTTATCTTACATCAGGTTCTCAACTTCCAAGTGTCTTTTATCACTCTCAAGTAGAACAACTAACTTCTGTATAGGACGCTCCAACTTGAGTGAAGTAGTGAGACGGTTTCCTTTTTTTGTCCAGTTTTGAGTCTCCAATTTGTAACAACACTCTTCTTACTAGTTTTATTTTCATCTTCTTTGACTAACACTGTCACCAACTTGGACATTTCTTCTGGGTGTTTGCCATTTACTTCTTAGCATAAGATTGGCTAAGTACTGTTTTATCCATATATTCCAGAACTGTTCTGATAGATAGTAAACTCTTCGCCATCTACTTTTGGCATATAAATCCTCTTTGGTGAGCTTGCCAGGCGGTGGCTGTATGTAATCAGACTTAAGGTGAAGTAGATGGTTGGGAGTTAAAGGGTCCAAACTTGGATCGTTGATGTTATGAACTGTAAGTGGACGACTATTAACAATAGACATTACTTCAAAAGACAGAAACATGCAATGCGACAATAAACTGCAATATAGAGTACAAAATTGCATAATAATAACAAGTGCTACACTATAAGTGCGAGATACTTGGCAAATCGTTTTGAACAAAATTATTGGAGCCCGTCTGCCGAACGTCAAGGCGATCTGTTAGACGGGTTCCTACGCTAAATTCTACCTGTTAGGTGCCATGACGGCTACCATACACTTCAGGGAGTGTAGGTTCCACATTCCTACATTGAATTCTACCTGTTAGGTGCCATGACGGCTACCATACACTTCAGGGAGTGTAGGTTACACAGCAGGCCCACTCCACAACACCACCGGCACCAAACGGCTACCAAGGACTGCGGTGAGAGTCCACAAACTATCTCACTCCTGGTGCCATGGCTTCAGTGAGTGAGGAGTAGCAGGCCTGACTATGTACTAACACTAATTAAAATCAGCCTATAAGGCAGATAGGGTGGTCAGGAGTGCATGACTGAGGAGGCAGCCACACCTCCAGTACAAACTGCAAAGAAAAACCAAAAAAGGGGATCAGTCAGCACATACCAAACCGCAGGAGCACATTGCTATGGCAAGGAACAACATTGAAAGACAGAAACATGCAATGCGACAATAAACTGCAATATAGAGTACAAAATTGCATAATAATAACAAGTGCTACACTATAGGTGTGAGATACTTGGCAAATCGTTTTGTACAAAATTATTTTAATATATTGTACTCTATATTGCAGTTTATTGTCGCATTGCATGTTTCTGTCTTTCAATGTTGTTCCTTGCCATAGCAATGTGCTCCTGCGGTTTGGTATGTGCTGACTGACCCCCTTTTTTTTTTTTTTTTCTTTCTTTAATAGACATTACTTTATAGCATAGGGTCCTAAGTGAAGCATCATCTATTCTTCCAGCGTTCCTTTTCAACATTGAATTTAACAAATTTCTGACAGTTCTGATTTGTCTTTCCCAAACTCCTCCTGTATTCACATGAAAATCACCCTGTTTCCCTAACAAATACTCAGTTACTTTTTCTTTATCGATCTCCTTTTAGAGCTTTTTACAATTCATTCTTTGCTCCGACAAAATTAGATCCTTGGTCAGATCTAAGCTCTTTGACAGTACCTCTAATGGCTATGAAACATCTCAAGGCGTTGATGAATGCGTCAGTTGACATATCCTCTAACATTACCAGGAGAATTGCTCTGGAGCTCAGACATGTAATTAATAAGTCCATATCTTTTGTACTCCTTGCTGTTCTGTTTGGTGATGAATGGGCCAAAACAATCCATTCCGCTATAAAGAAATGGCGGTGATTGGTTTACAAGATCTGCAGGTAAATCTGCCATTCTTTGTTCTTCGGTAGGTCTACGTGCCTTTCTGCAGACTACTTTGCTATAACTTTGCTTCCTTTCACTATCCTATAACCACCTTCTCTCAAACACCTTTGCGTAAAGCTTCTTCCTTGATGCAAGGATTTGTTGTGGTAGTAATCAATAATCAATCTTGTGAAGGTAGAGTTTTAGGGTAGAATTGCTGGATGCTTCACTATGCTAGGTAACAATGCATTTTCCTGTCTCCCTCCCACCTTCAGTATACCATCCTGCAGAACAAGATTAAGCTTGTATAATGGGTGGTTGTTTGGAAGCCTTTTAGGTTCTTGATTAAGTCTCAACTCTTCACTGTAAAATCTCTGTTGAATGAGTCTTATGACTTGTTTATTTAGCTTTCATTCTTTCTTCTATATTCAAAAATTCCTTCTTTCTGATTCCCTTTGCCAAACATTGAATTCGAGCTACTACATTTATGACCATATTCCATTTGAACATCTGGCTAGTCTTTCAAGTATGTTATCTTGACACTTGGCAGCAGTGCTCAATGTTTGTACAACTTTTACTTCTGGATCACCCATAGACAATTCTGTGTAACCTTTACTAGGTGTGATTTCCTTTTCCCAAAGGAACTCTGGGCCTGTGAACTAATTAAAATATATTATGTTATATGTTATTATATGTTATATTCAGGCCTCTTGACGCAAGATCTGCTGGTTTATTCTTTGTGTCATTGTAAAGCCAATGTTCCGGATTTGTTATTTCTTTAATTTTCTCAACTCTGTTGGCGACAAAGATATGGAATCTTCACGCTTCTTTGTTTATGTATCCTAGGACAACTTGTGAGTCTGTTCAAAAATATTATTCATCTAGTTTTAATTCCAATTCTTCTCTCAAACTTGCTTACTGATGCTGAAACTACGGCTGCTGTCAGTTCAAGTCTTGGCATTGTCTGAATAGTGGTAGGTGCAACTCTGGCCTTTCCCATAACCATGGAACAGTGTATATTTTCTTCTCCTATCACTCTGATGTAGGAGCACTGACCATAACCATAACTACTGGCATCTGAAAAGTGATGAAGTTCTATTTTCTTGTACTTTCCAAAATCATGAGGTACAAAACATCTGGGTATCTGACGCTCTCTAGTTTTGCAGGACTCTTATCCAACTCTCCTACTTGGCCTCAAATTTTCAGGTATGGGCTCACCCCATCCCAACTTCTGTCTGCATTATTCTTGTAGTATTTCTTTTGCTCTGAGGATTACTGGGGCCAAGAATCCCAATGGATCAAATATAGAAGCCACTGCGGAAAGAATGGTATGTCTAGTTGCAACTTTCTCTTCAATAGATACTTCAAAGAAGAACTTGTCATACTCTACATTCCATCCCAATCCAAGTACATTCTAGACTGGAAGATCATCATAATTGAGATCTACATTCTTCATTGATGATGCACGTTCAGAGTCACTGATGGATTCCAGTACTTCTTTGTTGTTTGAGATGAATTTTTGAAGGCGCAAGTTTCCTCTTGCGTATAACTCTTGGATTTCTTTCACTAGTTTGAGTGCAGATTCTGTGGACTCATGAGACCATCATCTACATAAGTTTTTCTTGCGAAAATTTGCTGCTGATGGGCAATCCTTTTCATTCTGATTGGTCAGGTACTTCATACCATAATTGCCGCAACCTGGAGATGATGCTGCTCCAAACAAGTGTACTTTAATTCGGTATTCTGCTGGCCTTGTATCTGTTTCTTCGTCATCCCACCATAGAAACCTCATGAAGTCTCTATCTTCATATGAAACTTCTTTTCAACATCACACATGACTGCTACAGGATACTTTCTGAATCTACAGAGTACTCCAGGCAGAGTGTTTGTAAGGTCTGGTCCTTTTAGTAGATGATCATTCAATACAACACCATCATACTTTGCTGAGCAATCAAATACTACTCTAATCGTATCTGGATTCTTTGAGTGGTAAACACCTTCATGTGGGATGTACCACACTTCGCCTTCTTTAGGTTGGTTATTAACTTTCTCTGCATGACCTTCTTTGAGGATGTCTTCCATGAATTTCAAATAATCATTCTTGAGTTTGGGATCTTTTCCCATAGTTTTCCTCAAACTTTTTAATCTTGCTAGCAAGATTTCTGTTATATGGCAGACGAGGTTGTTCTCTAAAAGGTAAGATGACCTTGTTGATTTTGCTAAATACTTCTATAGTGTGTACGAACTTTATGTATTCATGGGATACACTCTTTTATTTAGAACTTATATCTGCAAAGTTGGATTCAAGGATCTTGATTACTTTCGCTGGACTTAGTTGGTAACTCTTGGACAGATATTCGATGACACAATCCTGTCACCTGTCTCGATCCTGCGATCTGCTGTTTTCCTCCAACAACACCCCATCCTAGATCAGTTTGAACAGCGTAGGGTTCACCCTTTCCTCCTGTGATTAACTTTCGTGGTACCAAAGATTCCAGACAATCGTAGCCTATCAACAGTCCAACACCAAACTTCAGCGGGGACATTTCCTGTGATATCACAGGTTCTCCGATTTATTGGCTGTTTCACAGGTAGTTATCCGATCTCAATCTCGAGGTATATCATCCTTTGTATAAGCTGGAGGTAGATCTATGTGAAGTTTGAATGAAGTCCTTTCATTCTCAGTCCTTTGATCCTTTGACTGTTCACTAATGTGTGTCTCTCCCTGTCATTGTGGTGAGTTTGAGCTTCACTGGTTCTGTAGCAACTTGTCAGTTCTTGATCAATGAAGGTGACATCACTCTGGGCATCCAGATGGTTTTAAGCCAGGGCCTTGGATACCTACTCTTAACAATGGACACAGACATCTATGTGTATCAAAGACATGTGTCTAGAAACACTTCCAGACATTCAGTCTGCTCTAACCAGAAGACTGACCTACTTAATCACAATACACAAGATAACACTCTTGGCCATTGTCTTAGTAAATCTTGGTAAAGCCACAGTGTCTACGTGTAAGCTATGTGACCAAGCCCCTGTTTTGTGAGTGTGTTATCTTTTACTGTATATTGATTAGTTGCTGTAGTTTGTTCCTGCATAATAGGCCGAGCTGTGGCCCTCACTAAAGTTAGTTCTTCTTCACCCTCAATCTAGAGTAACTATACAGCTATCACACTAGCTCTTGTAAGAGCTTCTTCACTTGGATCACTACTGGATGCTGAGAAGACTCCTTAATGATCGGGAAAGGGACACCCTCCAGCGGTAAAAACCTCTCTATGCTCCGGGGTAACCGCAACATTGGTGGCAGCAACGGGATGGTCCTATCTTCCCAGAGGAGGTACTACATCCATGGAGAATCAGTATGAGAAACTGAAACGGCTAACGTTGAAGGATTTGCTGAATTCGTCGAATTGGACCAAAACAACAGCATTGCTAACTCCAAACGACCGAACGGAGAATAGGACGAGATCCAGAGAATCGTACAAATGAGGCTGACACTATATGGGCCGAATCCACCTGTGAAACTGGTAACCCAGCTTCTCAATAAAGCGATAGAGGAGGCAAGGGAGAAAAGAGCTTATTACCTACAGGTACTGACCACACAAAGACCAGAGAGCCCATCGGTACTACAGATTGTGACCCCCAGCGAGCCGAAAAAGGTACAATTTGCAGCATTTAAAGCATACAGAGAGATAGATGGAAATTTGGCCGACTTTGAAAGGCAATGTGGGCTACATTAGGTGCCACCCGAGGAATGGGTTACAATTTTGTAGTGCAAACTGTTGGGAAAGACCAATGAAGCTTCTCGTGCCATCCCAACTGAGGATGTTACAAATTATGCCATGGTAAAGGAAGCGCTGCTGTTCCAGTATGCTGTAACTCCCGAAGCAAAGCATACTGGCGACTGTTTAGGGAGTCCAAACGGAAAGGAGGAGATTCCTACTCAGAGTGGGCCTGTACGCTACACAGGGCGCATCCCATTGGGTACAGGGATGTCAAGCTACTACAGGAGAAGGAGTTTTGAAGATGTCCCTGCTCGAACATTTCATAGGAGCATTACAACAGAGTCTGAAGGAATTGGTTGAGGATCGATGGCCACTCGCCTTACAGGACGCAGCGCACCTGGCAGTGCTGTACGTCCTCATCCCGAGCCGACCATTACAAAACCACCTCCTAGGGCAGAGTTCCATGCTCCAGTCCCTCCAGCCCCGGCCCGCTACTCCAGACCCCCCAGGTTCCAGCAGAACCAGTCCCAAGTACGGTGCCATGGATGCCAACAGATGGGACACATCAGGAGCAACTGCCCCCTGGAACCCCCTAGGTCCAATTGGGGCGACCCTCCAACAAGCCCCATACCTACACCACTGTTTGGACGCTGACGCCGAGGCGGAGGAATACTTAGGGGTCCTATACGAGGCCGACACCATCCAAGCTGCATCTTGCGACACTTGGTCCACAACAATGATCGCATCAGGAAGACTGTCGCTGTCCGAGTAGCAAGAGGAGCTATTTCTCATATCCCCACTGCCTGGGTTCATCTAAACTGGGGAGCTGGATCTGGTACTGTACAAGTGGGAATAATGGACAACCTCCCAGCCGAAGTATTGCTGGGCAACCACCTTGGGCCCCTCATCTCAGCCTATGCTCCTACCGCAGCCGCTAATCCAGTCACTGCCCGTGCTCAAACCTGCACAGCGGAGAACAGCCGACCGGTCTGGGAGACCCAGGTAAGACATACTGACTCCTTGACTAAGACATTAGCCATGCCGACCCTAGCCTGGGATACCCCAGAAAAAATTGGTAGGGAGACTAGGGCTGACCCATCCCTCCAGAAGTATTGCCTTAGGGCGGAGACAGGTCAGCCAGGTTCAGAAGGGGAAAAATATGTATGGGAACAAGACATCCGTCATCCTGGGGCCGCCCCTTCGCAGAGGCTCCAGTTGGTAGTTCCAAGGAAGTAGTGATGGGGGCTTCTCCAAATAGGGCAGGACATTTGGGAATGACTCTCACCTCTCACAGAGTTACCCAGCACTTCTTTTGGCCGGGTGTCTCCACAGATGTGCGACATTATTGCCAGACCTGCAAGGTTTGCCAGCGGGTTGGGAAAAGGGGAGGATCACCCCAAGGCGAAGCTGCTATCCATGCCCATCATAGAAGAGCCCTTCAGCTGGATATCAGTCGACCTGATAGGGCCTCTCAAACGGCCTAGTCCATCCAAAACTATTTATCCTTACCGTGGTGGACTATGCCTCCCGCTATCCCGAAGCTGTTGCCTTATCCAATATTCAGGCAGACACCATTGCCAATGCCTTGGTTGGGATATTCGCTAGGGTTGGTTTTCCTAGGGAGATCCTCTCCAACCAAGGGAGCCAGTTCACAGCTGAACTGACTCACCAATTGTGGAAAGTCTGCCACATCAAGTCCCTACTGAGCTCTCCATACCACCCCCAGACCAACAGCCTCTGTGAGTGTTTCAACGGTACCCTCAAGCAAATGTTGAAAGCGTTTACAGACTAATGCTGTGACTGGGAACGGTTCATGCCTCACCTCCTGTTTGCATACAGAGAGGTGCTGCAGGAATCCACGGGGTTCTCTCCTTTTGAGCTACTGTACAGGCGAAGGGTGCAAGGCCCCCTGTACCTCATTAGGAAGCACTGGGAGGGAACCACCGAACAAGAGGGAGCCCTCATCGTGTAATATGTGGTGCAGCTCCGGGACCGCATGGAACAGCTGGCACGGTTGGTTACGGTATGGTAGGATTGTGGTGCTCGCCAACGAACGTTCCAAGTAGGACAAAAAGTTCTAGAGTTGAAACCGACCAAACATGATAAGCAGCCTGGCAGAGCCCTTACACAGTGGTAGACCAACTCTGCGATACCACATATGTAATCGCCAGTGACAAAGATGAGAGGGTACGTAAAGCCTTCCACATTAATATGCTCAAAGCATATCAAGAAAGACCTGAGGACATAGCTTCCGTCTGCGCCCCAGCCACTGACGATCCAGACAGCTTACCATTACCTTACCGTTACCTGACCTCTTGAGTAGACAGCCCCAGACCAATCCCCTTAGTCAGATAAAGCTAGGGGACCGACTGACGGCCACAAAACCGTCACAGATGCCTACCCCATGTCCCGAGTGGATGAGTTATTGGATCAGATTGCCAGGAGACGATATCTGACCACCATTGACCTCTGTAAGGGGTACTGGCAGATTCCCCTGGCCGAGGAGGATATCCCCAAGTGGGCCTTTGTCACCCCGTTTGGCTAGTACCAATTTAGGGTCATGCTATTTGGTATGAAAAACGCCCCAGCCACGTTCCAACGCTTGATGGATTACAGGATTTCATTTGTGTGTACCTGGATGACATTGCGATCTATAGCGAGTGCTGTGAGGAACACTTGAGGCATGTGGGGGCAGTGCTGGATCAGATTCGGGTGGCTGGCCTGACTGAAACCAGACAAATGTCATATAGGCATGGTGGAGGTCCAGTATTTGGGCCACCAGGTCGGGTGTGGCTGGCAGTGGCCAGAGCCCACCAAGATGAAAGCTGTCGCTAACTGGCCCACACCCCGGCCAAAGACCCAGGTCCTGGCCTTCCTGGGAACAGCAGGGTATTAGAGACTACAGCACCCTAGCTAAGCCCCTGACTGACCTCCCAAAAAATAACCTTCCTAGACATCTCCTGTGGTCTCCCGCCTGTGAAACTGCTTTTCAAGCCTTGAAAGATGCTCCTTTACATGCTCCTGTGCTGGCTGCCCCAGTCACTAACAAAGGTTTTATCGTCCACACAGACTCTTCCATGTTCGGACTGGGGGCAGTTCTAAGCCAAGTGGGAGAGAATGTAGGAGAGCACCCATTCGCTTACATCAGCCGCAAACTATTGCCACGGGAAGTGAGCTATGCTGCAGTTGAAAAGGAGTGTTTGGCTTTGGTGTGGGCACTGAAGAAACTCACCCCCTACTTCAATGGGCAAGAATTCATGTTAGTCACGGACCACAACCCCTTGGTTTCGTTAAACAGGGTGGCCGGAGACAGCGGACGATTATTGAGATGGAGCCTAGCACTACAGCCGTATAACTTTAACATCCAGTACCACCCCAGGAAGCAGAACGGTAACGCTGATAGGCGTTAATCTGTCATTCAGGCAGCCTCCAGTTGACCAGAAAAGGATTAAACTGGGTCTGCTGGAGTGTTCTACAAAGAGGGAGCCATGTAACAGATCTCCCTGTTTTAAAGATTGGTTTTTAGCCAGGGCCTTAAGTACCTACTCTTAACAATGGACACAGACATCTATGTGTATCAAGGACATATGTGTAGACATACTTACAGACATTCAGTCTGCTCTAACCACAAGACTGACCTACTTAATTACAATATACAAGATAACACTCTTGGCCATTGTTTTGGTAAAGACACAGGGCCAGATTTGTCACAAGTCAAAATAATGGAGTGAAAAAGTCACAAATTTATGCGCAATCACTAAAACTGCACAAACATTTGCGACTTTTATTGGCTCTGTGCTATGCTCGCCAGTTCTCTGAAAGTGGTTGTGTTTTCTTATGTAAATGAATCTCTAGGCAGATTTACTATTGCAACAATTGAAAAAAGTCACAAACATTTGCGCAAAATATTACGCAATTTTACTCCAGTGAGGACCATGCTTATGAGACTTTTCAATAGAACATGCAACATTTTTGTAAAGGCTCGCAAATTTTGTAAAGCCGCTTACTGAAGGATAAACTGCTCCCAGTAGCAGACACATCTCTAGAACAACTGTTAAGAGGAGACTGTGTGAATTAGGCCTTCATGGTATAATATCTGCTAGGAAACCACTGCAAGGGAAGGCAACAAGCAGAAGAGACTTGTTTGGGCTAAAGAACACAAGGAATGGACATTAGACCAGTGGAAATCTGTGCTTTGGTCTGATGAGTCCAAATTTGAGATCTTTTGTTCCAACCACAGTGTCTTTGTGCGACGCAGAAAAGGTGAACGAATGGACTCTACATGCTTGGTTCCCACCGTGAAGCATGGATGAGGAGGTGTAATGGTGTGGGGGTGCTTTGCTGGTGACACTGTTGGGGATTTATTCAAAATTGAAGGCATACTTAACCAGCATGGCTACCACAGCATCTTGCAGTGGCATGCTATTCCATCCTTTATTTTTCTGGACCATCATTTATTTTTCAACAGGACAATGACCCCAAACACACCTCCAGGCTGTGTAAGGGCTATTTGACCATGAAGGAGAGTGATGGGGTGCTGCACCAGATGACCTGGCCTCCACAGTCACCGGTCCTGAACCCAATCGAGATGGTTTGGGGTGAGCTGGACTGCAGAGTGAAAGCAAAAGGGCCAACAAGTGCTAAGCATCTCTGTTAACTCCTTCAAGACTGTTGGAAGACCATTTCAGGTGACTACCTCTTGAAGCTCATCAAGAGAATGCCAAGAGTGTGCAAAGCAGTAATCAAAGCAAAAGGTGGCTACTTTGAAGAACCTAGAATATGACATATTTTAAGTTGTTTCACACTTTTTTGTTATGTATATAATTCCACATGTGTTAATTCATAGTTGTGATGCCTTCAGTGTGAATCTACAATTTTCATAGTCATGAAAATTAAGAAAACTCTTTGAATGAGAAGGTGTGTCCAAACATTCGGTCTGTACTGTATGTAAAAGTGATGTAAGTGTAATGATAAATCTAGCCCACAGTGTCTACTTGTAAGCTATGTGACCAAGCCCCTGTTTTGTGAGTGTTATCTTTTACTGTATATTGATTGGTTGCTGTAGTTTGTGTTCCGCATAATAGGCCAAGCTGTGACCATCAATAAAGTTAGTTCTTCTTCACCCTCAATCTAGAATATTGTCTCTTATTGGGGGGAACAACTATACAGCTATCACACTAGCTCTTGTAAGAGCTTCTTCACTTGGATCACTACTGAATGCTGAGAAGACTGTCGAAACCCCTCTACGCTCCGGGGTAACCTAAACTGCTTTCTCCTTCCCTAACTCTGCAAGAGAATACCAATACTTTATTTTCTTCCTCAGTATCTTTAGGTATTGAGGCTTTATCTTTCTTTGGACGTTCTTAATCTAGTGGTGTAGGATGGCGTCCTTTGTAAACGCTCCATGTGGCCTTTTTCTAACATTCCTTAGTAACATGGCCTTTTCTTAGGCATCCGAAACACAGTTGGTTATCCAGTACAAACCTTTTCTTTTCAATTTGGGGACTTCTCCTTCAATTGTTGGCACTTGTGTATGGAGTGGTTCTCTCCACAGAACATACATTTGAAGGTAGTCTGAAGATTTGTCGGTTCTGTCTCTCTCTACTGATCCTAGTAGTGACTTTGGACTTGCTCTTGTAGGTATCTCGACCTTTGGTTGCAAAACTAGTTGTTCTTGCGCATCTTATCTCTCACAGGCCTTTCTTCTAAGGATTTTAAGACCTAAGATGCTGTTATTGGATTACATGCTATTAGTGCTTCCTTATTGATGAACTCGGAGAACTCTTTAAAACTTGGGAAGTCCTTACCTAGATCTAACTGTTCAGTCACATAGCGATTCCATCTAGAAGCCACTTTTTCAGGTAGCTTAGCATCCTGTGGGATGGCATTGCTGCATGCTTGCAGGAAGTCACCAAACTCCAAAAGTATGAAGTGTTCTTTAGGACCTATTTTAGACCAGTTATTCGGTTTCTCTCTAAAGGCTCTTTGTACTAAGAAAGGATGACCATATCTTGCATTACATTTTTCCCAAGCTTGCTTGTAGACTTCTTCGTATTTTCTATAGAAGTTACCTTCAAGAACTTCCTTGGCTTCTCCACCAACATATCTTTGAAGGTAGAATAACTTTGTCAACTGGACTGAAGGAATGATGCTCAATGATCATCTCAAAACTTGCCTTCCACTCTATAAACTTCAGTACATCTCCTGAAAATACAGTAGATTCTGGAACGGGAAGTCTACCTAAGACTGTTCTGTGGTCTTTCTGGAACAATGGTTGTAACATTGTCCTGAGCATTGCTGTGGCATCTAGGAATAGAATCATCCGGTTCTATTTTCTCACTTAGTTCTGAATAAGGTGAGTCCTTTTCTTCTTCTTCTTCTTCTTCCAGTAGAGATAGAGGGTAAATCCACACACCTTTTTCTTAACACTGGACTAGGCCTCTCTTTGTCTTTCTGGGCAGGGATGGAAGGATAATGACTTATTTCCTCACTAAGTGCTGGAGATTTCCTTCCATTATCCTGGGAGTATGTAGGAAAGTAGGAGTCTGCTTCTTCACTTAGTAACGATTTGAACCTATGACTGCTCTGATTCATATCCTCGTTGTGTACTGAGTCTGGCTTCTATGATCTTAACTTCTTTTTGCCTTTCCAGACTTTTCAATTCAGATTCCATCTGACGGCGTTGTGCATCCTTTTCAGTTTCTTTTTCAGCTATCAGTTGGCGCTGTGCCTCTATGGCAGCTTCCATTTCAATTTCTGCTCTCTTGACAGCAAGTTATTCAGCAATTCCTTTGTTTTGGCTGAAGTATTTGAGGACTCTGATATATGTGTGGCACTTCTGCTAGCGAAGGCAGTCACACTTTAGATTGTGGTACCGCCTAAGGATTTAGCATAGTCTCTCATAAAAAGCTTGTTCATTCTACTTTTTGCTTTAACTTCATCAAAATTAGCAGCAGATGAACGTGCTCTCATGAGCTTTACTAAATCTTTAGTAACTGCAGTACGTGTCCATGTTCCTTACAATATCCTGGGAAGGTGTTCTAAACAACCGCAGGTTGACATATGCTGCCAAAAGCTATGATTTAGATTCTTCTACTGTCTCTACCATATCACTCAAGTTCACTTTTATACTTTCTTGCTTTAACTTTTTACGAATGTCTTTAACCACTTAACCCCGCTAGCTGAAACCCCCTTAATGACCAGGCCACTTTTTACACTTCTGCACTACACTCCTTTCACCATTTATTGCTCGGTCATGCAACTTACCACCCAAATGAATTTTACCTCCTTTTCTTCTCACTAATAGAGCTTTCATTTGGTGGTATTTCATTGCTGCTGACATTTTTACTTTTTCTGTTATTAATCCAAATTTAACGTTTTTTTTGCAAAAAAATGAAATTTTTCACTTTTCAGCTGTAAAATTTTGCAAAAAAAACGACATCCATATATAAATTTTTCGCTAAATTTATTGTTCTATATGTCTTTGATAAAAAAAAATGTTTGGGCCCAAAAAAAATGGTTTGGGTAAAAGTTATAGCGTTTACAAACTATGGTACAAAAATGTGAATTTCCGCTTTTTGAAGCAGCTCTGACTTTCTGAGCACCTGTCATGTTTCCTGAGGTTCTACAATGCCCGGACAGTAGAAAACCCCCACAAATGACCCCATTTCGGAAAGAAGACACCCTAAGGTATTCGCTGATGGGCATAGTGAGTTCATAGAACTTTAAATTTTTTGTCACAAGTTAGCGGAAAATGATGATTTTTTTTTTTTTTTTTTCTTACAAAGTCTCATATTCCACTAACTTGTGACAAAAAATAAAAACTTCCATGAACTCACTATGCCCATCACAAAATACCTTTGGGTGTCTTCTTTCCAAAATGGGGTCACTTGTAGCATAGTTATACTGCCCTGGCAATTTAGGGGCCCATATGTGTGAGAAGTAGTTTGCAATCAAAATGTGTAAAAAATGGCTTGCGAAATCCGAAAGGTGCTCTTTGGAATGTGTGCCCCTTTGCCCACCTAGGCTGCAATAAAGTGTCACACATCTGGTACCGCCGTACTCAGGAGAAGTTGGGGAATGTGTTTTGGGGTGTCATTTTACATATACCCATGCTGGGTGAGAGAAATATCTTGGCAAAAGACTTTTCCCATTTTTATTTTTTTTATACAAAGTTGGCCTTTGACCTAGATATTTATCTCACCCAGCATGGGTATATGTAAAATGACACCCCAAAACACATTCCCCAACTTCTCCTGAGTACGGCGATACCACATGTGTGACACTTTTTTTCAGCCTAGGTGGGCAAAGGGGCACACATTCCAAAGAGTACCTTTAGGATTTCACCGGCCATTTTTTACAGATTTTGATTTCAAACTACTTCTCGCACATATGGGCCCCTAAATTGCCAGGGCAGTATAACTACGCCACAAGTGACCCCATTTTGGAAAGCAGACACCCCAAGGTATTCCGTGAGGGGCATGGCGAGTTCCTAGAATTTTTTATTTTTTGTCACAAGTTAGCGGAAAATGATTTTTTTTTTTTCCTTACAAAGTCTCATATTCCACTAACTTGCGACAAAAAATAAAAAATTCTAGGAACTCGCCATGCCCCTCACGGAATACCTTGGGGTGTCTTCTTTCCAAAATGGGGTCACTTCTGGCGCAGTTATACTGCCCTGGCAATTTAGGGGCCCATATGTGCGAGAAGTAGTTTGCAATCAAAATGCGTAAAAAATGGCCTGCGAAATCCGAAAGGTGCTCTTTGGAATGTGTGCCCCTTTGCCCACCTAGGCTGAAAAAAAGTGTCACACATCTGGTATCGCCGTACTCAGAAGAAGTTGGGGGATGTGTTTTGGTGTGTCATTTTACATATACCCATGCTGGGTGAGATAAATATGTAAAATGACACCCCAAAACACATTCCCCAACTTCTCCTGAGTACGGCGATACCACATGTGTGACACTTTTTTGCAGCCTAGATGCGCAAAGGTGCGCAAATTCCTTTTAGGAGGGCATTTTTAGACATTTGGATCCCAGACTTCTTCTCACGCTTTAGAGCCCCTAAAAAGCCAGGCAGTATAAAGACCCCATTTTAGAAAGAAGACACCCCAAGGTATTCAATGAGGGGCCTGGCGAGTTCATAGAAACTTTTTTTTTTTTTGCATAAGTTAGCGGAAATTGATTATTTTTTTGTTTTTTCTCACAAAGTCTCACTTTCCGCTAACTTGGGACATAAATTTACCGTATTTTTCGCCCTATAAGACGCACTTCCCCCCCCCCAAAATTGGGGGGAGAAAGGCAGTGCGTCTTATGTGGCGAATACTTGAGTTTGTATACCGCCGACCGCATGCTGCGCAGCGCGGTGGCGGGTGTATTAGTAGGCATGGATGAGGGAGGAGGGGCCGGCATCCAGCTCTGTAACTACAGCGGGCCCGGTGCAGTCACTGTATTCTGCTACACCGGGCCCGCTCACTGTAGGAGTCCTAACTGCAGGCAATGCTAACAGTAGTCTTTTATGCAGCCTGTACTTACGATACTAACTTTCCGGCAGGCAGCGGGCAGGAGGCTGAACTGGCGGGCGGGCGCTTACAACGTAACTCACTATGTCACGCGCCGGCTCTGCCCACTTTATGAATGAAGAAGGGAGAGACGGCGCATGACATAGTGAGTTACGTTGTAAGCGCCCGCCTGCCAGTTCAGCCTCCTGCCCGCTGCCTGCCGGAAAGTTAGTATCGTAAGTACAGGCTGCATAAAAGACTACTGTTAGCATTGCCTGCAGTTAGGACTCCTACAGTGAGCGGGCCCGGTGTAGCAGAATACAGTGACTGCACCGGGCCCGCTGTAGTTACAGAGCTGGATGCCGGCCCCTCATCCCTATTGGGGGTCATTCTATGGATGGCACTGTTATGGGGGTCTGTGGATGACACATAGCGTAAAATGCTATTTATGTGTCATCAACAGATCCCCCATAACAGTGCCATCCACAGTCCCCAATAACAGTGCCATCCACAGTCCCCAATAACAGTGCCATCCACAGTCCCCAATAACAGTGCCATCCACAGTCCCCAATAACAGTGCCATCCACAGTCCCCAATAACAGTGCCATCCACAGTCCCCAATAACAGTGCCATCCACAGTGCCCCCCATAACCGTGCCATCCACAGATCCCCATAACCGTGCCATCCACAGATCCCCATAACCGTGCCATCCACGGACCCCTATAACTGTGCCATCCACAGACCCCCATAACAATGCCATCCACCAACCCCCCCATAACAGTGCCATCCCCAGATCCCACATAACACCATTAGGCACACCTTTTGGTTCAAATTTTTTCATTTTATTTTTTCCTCCTTAAAAACCTAGGTGCGTCTTATGGGCCGGTGCGTCTTATAGGGCGAAAAATACAGTAAATCTTTCATGGACTCAATATGCCCCTCAACGAATACCTTGGTGTGTCTTCTTTCCAAAATGGGGTAAGTTGTGGGGTGTTTGTACTGCCCTGGCATTTGAGGGTCTCCGCAATCATTACATGTATGGCCAGCATTAGGAGTTTCTGCCATTCTCCTTATATTGAGCATACAGGATAATGAGATATTTTTTTTTTTCCGTTCAGCCTCTGGGCTGAAAGAAAAAAAATGAACGGCACAGATTTCTTCATTCGCATCGATCAATGTGGATGAATAAATCATTTCCGGGATTTTTATAATTATTTTTTTTTATATATACAAAGTGTTTGCCAAAGCATAGGAACACCGCCTTCTCCTCAGCTCATATGCCTTGGCAAACGTATCTTTTACTGCAGAGGAGAAATCCCGTCTTGCAGCGCCGCATACACCGACTTGCGTGTAATCTGACAGCAGCGCAATGCTTCTGTCAGAATGCACATCAGTGTCAGTGCTGCAGCTAGTCGATTGGTTGGTCCACCTGGAAGTTAAAAAAAAAAAAAAAAAAAAGGAAAAACCAGGCCGCAACGCAATAATTTTATTAACTTTGGAACAGAACATATAAACTTTAACTTTTTGAACTGAACATTAACCTTTTTGCTTACTGGTGTTTTTTTTTTTTTTTTTACCTTACCTTTATAGAACAAACCTCTCCTTCCCCATGGGTCAATGTGCAAAGCGCAAATCACCCAAAGATGTGGCGAAGTGCGTTATGCACTTTGTCCCAGGTGAAAGGAGACGTTTGCAGCAGCTCTGTGTGAATGGGCCCTAATAGCCCTGTGTGCCTGTCCTGGTGAGATGTGATCCCTATGCTAGGTGTACCTGTGTGTGGTACTTCCGGAAACACTCCCCTAAGCAGGGTGGTCAGGGCAGTCAGGACAGAAATAGCGGGTGTCACGCCTTATTCCACTCCTGCTACAGACACAACATCTTTTTCGGGGTGATGGTTGGGTTGAGGTACCGGCAACGACATTGGGGAAATGTGGCTCGTGTAGACGGCTAACTACACTGGTGGATGGGGCCACGGAACCTCCTGGGTACAGGAGGTTCTCGATGATCTCTTCCTGAAATTTGAGGAAGGATCGTGTTCTCCCAGCCTTACTGTAGAGAACAAAACTATTATACAGAGCCAATTAAATCAAATATACAGACACCTTCTTATACCAGCGTCTGGTTCTGCGGGAAACTAAATACAGAGACAACATCTGGTCATTGAAGTCCACCCCTCCCATGTGAAGGTTATAGTCGTGGACTGAGAGTGGCTTTTCAATGACACTGGTTGCTCGCTCAATTTGTATTGTCGTGTCTGCGTGAATGGAGGAGAGCATGTAAACGCCACGCTTGTCTCTCCATTTCACCGCGAGCAGTTCTTCGTTACACAAGGCGGGTGGCAACGAGCCGTTGGGGGAAGCCCACGCGACTAGTTCGCGCGGTGCCACAGGCGCCAATCTGTTCTAGAAGCAAATGCCTAAAAAGGGCCACACTTGTGTAGAAATTGTCCACATAAAGATGGTACCCCTTGCTGAATAAGGGTGACACCAAGTCCCAGACTGTCTTCCCACTGCTCCCCAGGTAGTCAGGGCAACCGACCGGCTCCAGGGTCTGATCTTTTCCTTCATAGACACGAAATTTGTGGGTATAGCCTGTGGCCCCTTCACAGAGCTTATACAATTTGACCCCATACCAGGCGCGCTTGCTTGGGATGTATTGTTTGAAGCCAAGGCGCCCGGTAAAATGTATTAGGGACTCGTCTACGCAGATGTTTTGCTCTGGGGTATACAAATCTGCAAATTTCTGGTTGAAATGGTTTATAAGGGGCCGAATTTTGTGGAGCCGGTCAAAAGCTGGGTGGCCTCTGGGACGGGAGGTGGTGTTGTCGCTAAAGTGCAGGAAACGCAGGATGGCCTCAAATCGTGCCCTCGACATAGCAGCAGAGAACATGGGCATGTGATTAATTGGGTTCGCGGACCAATATGACCGCAATTCATGCTTTTTAGTTAGACCCATGTTGAGGAGAAGGCCCAGAAAAAATATTATTTCGGAAACTTGGACTGGTTTCCACCGGAAAGGCTGGGCATAATAGCTTCCCGGGTTAGCGGTTATAAATTGTGTGGCATACCGGTTTGTTTCGGCCACGACTATGTCTAAGAGCTCCGCAGTCAAGAACAGCTCAAAAAATCCCAGGGCCAAACCGATCTGAGCTGTCTCAACCCGAACTCCAGACTGGGCGGTGAAAGGGGGAACTACAGGTGCGGCTGAAGTTGGGGACTGCCAATCAGGGTTTGCCAGCACCTCAGGGATTCTAGGGGGTCTACGGGCCACCGTACCAGCTTCAACTGCCCTTCTGGTGCTCGCCACTTCACCAGGTTGTACGGCAGTGCTGGTACTAGGTCCAGGGAGGGCTGCGCCGCTGGTGTATGCCTCACCACGTAATCCGACAGCGCCAGCCCCACTCTGCTGCCCTTGAAGCGGATCCTGCGCAACCTGTGGTCTAGCGACACGGGGCCGGGTACGCCTGGTGCTATCAGGGACCTCAGCCTCCTCGTCCGAACTTTGGGTCAGAGTGCCACTGCTTTCTACAGGTTCATATTCTGACCCGCTAGATTAGTCAGATGAGGGTTCCCATTCCTCATCCGACTGGGTCAGAAGCCTGTAGGCCTCTTCAGAAGAATACCCCCTGTTTGACATTTGGGCAACTAAAATTAGGGGTATTCCCTGAGACTACCCAAGAAAAAAAGCAAGCCTGTCTCACAAATGGGAGGCTAGCGAAGTACCGGAGGCCGATGTGGTTGATAAAAATATCAAAACTGATTTTTTTTTTTATCGCCGCAGCGCGTGTAAAGTGAATGTGCAGTGATCAAAAAAATAAAAAATGTTGTCACTGCGGAGGGGCGGCTGTGGGCGACCGATCAGGCCTGATCGGGCAAACACTGCGTTTTGGGTGGAGGGCGAACTAAAGTGACACTAATACTATTATAGATCTGACCGTGATCAGTTTTGATCCCTTCCAGATACTATAAAAGTACAAATGCTGATTAGCGATATGCTAATCAGCGAATCAGTGACTGCGGTGGGATGGGTGCTAACTGATCCCTAAACTACCTAACCAAGGGGCCTAAACTATCCCTAAAACCTAACAGTCAATACCACTGATCACTTTTTTCCTTTCATTAGTGATTGACAGGGGCGATCAAAGGGGTGATCAAAGGGTTAATTGGGGTGCAGGGGGTGATCTGGGGCTAAAGTGTGGTGTTGGTGCTGCTCACTGTGAAGCCTGCTCCTCTGATGGATCCAACCGACCAAAAGGATCAGCAGAGGAGCAGGGCAGCCATATAACACATCATATTTACTAATATGATGTATTATCTGGCACTTGATTGGCTTTTTTAAAAATCATCAGCTTGCCAGCCGCGATCATTGGCTGGTAAGCTAATGACGTGACCCCCCTTGACGAAATGCCGGCCCACATTGTGCATGCGCGGGCCGGCTAAGCGCGTCATCTTGCGCCTCGCGAGATGACGCGTATATGCGTCAGTCTGCGCAGCGTTGCCGCCTCCGGACCGCGAATCTGCGTTAGGCGGTCCGGAGGTGGTTAATGTACAATTTCCACTTATCATACATTCTGGCAAACTTTTTTCCTTTCAGCGCTGCTTCTTACTCCAAATTTTCCAGCATCTTTGGGGTCAGTTTTCTGACACGTGATGGACGTCTTACTTCATCTGCTTGGGCTATATTTGTTTAAGGCAAGACTAATGCTGCATCAGACTCTTCTACCTCAGACAGGTTCCCTTGCTCTTCAACTTCTACTCTATATCTATCTTTGCATCCTCTAACAGAGGCATGGTAATACTAGTCTCAGACATTTTACTTTCAATGCTATCACAATCAATACAAATAATAAGATGCCTTTCACTTTAAATGCAATACTGACAAATGCAGTAATAAATTACTTTCACTTTAACCGCTTGCCGTCACACTAACGCCGAAAGGCGTGAGTGTGATGGCTCTCTCGGGTCACACTAACGCCGAAAGGCGTCATCTCGTGAGACCCGAAATTTCCTGTGAACGCGCGCGCATGCATGCGCGTTTACAGCAGCGCGCTGCTCGGGAGTTATACTACAGCCTGCCAGCGATGATCATTCGCTGGCAGGCTGTAGATGTTAAAATAATCGCATCAGAAAGGTATATCAGACGCTCTTTTGTTAACAGCGTCTGATATACCTGCTACCTGGTCCTTTGGTGGTTCCTTTTGCTTGGATCGACCACCAGAGAACACAGGGAGATCTGTAAGTAGCACCACACTACACTACACCCCCCCGTCACTTATTAACCCCTGATCCCCCTATATAGACTCCCTTATCACCCCTCTGTCATTGATCACCCCCCTGTAAGGCTCCATTCAGACGTCCGTATGATCCGCAAAACGCGGACACCAGCAATGTGCTTTCCGCATTTTGCGGATCCGCACATTGACAGAACTATATAGAAAATGCCTTTTCTTGTCCGCAATTGCAGACAAGAATAGGACATGTTCTATATTTTTGCAGAACGGAAGTGCAGATCCGCAATTCCGGATCCGCGCGGGACAAAGTCTGCCCCCGTAGAAATGAATGGGTCCGCAAAGGGGCCCAAATTCCAATAAGTACCTTTTAGGAGGGCATTTTAGACATTTGGATTCCAGACTTCTTCTCACGCTTTAGGGCCCCTAAAATGCCAAGGCAGTATAAATACCCCACAAGTGACCCCATTTTAGAAAGAAGACACCGCAAGGTATTCCGTGAGGGGCATGATTAGTTCATGTAAAATGTTATTTTTTGTCACAAGCAAGTTAGTGGACTATGAGACTTTGTAAGGAAAAAAAAAATTTAAAAATCTTTTTCCGATAACTTGTGCCAAAAAAAAAAAACTTATATGAACTCTCCATTCCCCTCACTGAATACCTTGAGGTGTCTTCTTTCCAAAATGGGGTCACTTGTGGGGTTTTTATACTGCCCTGGCATTTTAGGGGCCCTAAAGCGTGAGAAGTAGTTTGGAATCCAAATGCGTAAAAATACCCTGTGAAATCCTAAAAGTACTCATTGGAATTTGGGCCCCTTTGCGCACCTAGCCTGCAAAAAAGTGTCACACATGTGGTATCGCCGTACTCAGAAGAAGTAGGGCAATGTGCTTTGGGGTGTATTTTTACATATACCCATACTGTGGGTGAGAAATATCTCTGTAAATGACAGCTTTAAAAAAAAAAATTATACAAAGTTGTCAATTTACAGAGATATTTCTCTCACCCAGCATGGGTATATGTAAAAATACACCCCAAAACACATTGCCCTACTTCTTCTGAGTACGGCGATACCACATGTGTGACACTTTTTTGCAGCCTATTCACTGAGGGGCATAGTGAGTCCGTGGGAGATAATTATATTTTTTTTTGCCAGAAGTTAGCAGAAATGGAAACTTAATATATATTTTTTTCTTAGAAAGTGTCATTTTCCACTAACTTCTGAAAAAAAAAATCGTACATGAACTCACCATGCCCCTCCGCAAATACTTTGGGGTGTCTTTCTAAAATGGGGTCATTTGGGGGGCATTTATACTATCCTGGCATTCTAGCCCTCAAGAAACATGACAGGTGCTCAGAAAGTCAGAGCTGCTTCATAATGCAGAAATTCACATTTTTGTACCATAGTTTGTAAACACTATAAATTTTGCGCAAACCAATAAATATACACTTATTATATGTAGCACAATAAATTCTGACACAAACTTGTATAGAAATGTAAAAACACAAAATGCAATCGCACACTGCAGCCAGCACTCTGCCCTGCCTTTATGCTGGATGTTGAATAAGGCATTGGTGTACATTTTGGCCAAAGCGTAATAAGCCACTCACCACGTCAAGGTCGCCTTCATGAGTGGTCCCTAACACTAGTTCCTACCTTTTATGGGCCATGACAGCCACATAAAGTCCAGGGAGCGCAGGTACAGCATGCACGTCAAGCACACTCTGCTTTTAACCCCGTCCGGTGCCATTACAGCTTTCATCGGATCCAGGGATGCAAGTACTCACATGCATGCTGAGCCCACTTTATACTTCTCCTGGAGCCTAATGGCTACTGGTAGGTGCTGTATAAGCAGACTCAGTTTTATACTGACTTTAAAACCAGCCTCCAGGGGGCAGATTAACTGGACAGGTGTGCTTGACTGCTTGGAGATCGCCACGCCTCCAATACGTACTACAAAGAGAAAAATATGGAAAATTTCAGCCCGCACAACCCCTAGCAGGTGCAGATTGCTGTGGCGAAATAGAGATATAAATGTAAAAACACAAAATGCAATCGCACACTGCAGCCAGCACTCTGCCCTGCCTTTATGCTGGATGCTAAATGATAAATATACACTTATTATATGTAGCACAATAAATTCTGACACAAACTTGTATAGAAATGTAATTATATGTGAACAATTTTACCAGAAAAAGTTAAAAATACACATTTTTTGGAGAAAATTGCAGTCTATTTTGATTAATATCAGAAAAACTAAAAATGTCAGCAGCAATCAAATACTACCAAAAGAAAGCTGTATTTGTGAGAAGAAAAGGAGGTAAAATTCATTTGGGTGCCAAGTTTCATGACTGAGCAATAAACCGTTAAAGTTGTGAAGTGCCGATTTGTAAGAAAGGGCCTGGTCACGAGTCTAGGGGGGTATAAACCTGTGGTCCTTAAGTGGTTAAATACTTTAGAGTTCATATACTACAAACTGTCCTTTGTTTTTTACTTTCAAGTCTCTTATTTCTGAACACAAAAAAAGTCTGTTTATGCCAAAGCCTATCTGCAATTATAAGTAATAAAAGGAAAGCTCTGATCTTATTCTGAAGAGCAGGAAGAAATGTCAGTCTTAAAGGAGACGTGTCCTTTCTTGATATGATGCGATGCTCTGTGCAGACTTGCGATGCGCTGGCTTGGATACGCTGCTATCAGGCTTTGGTCCTAGTGGTGGGTAACTAGCTGGCTGCAGTACATGGTCTCTCTCCTGGATCCCGGACAGTTTTGGTCTGTATTTATCTTTATTGCATTCATCTTCCCTATGTCATTTTGTGAGCTGAGGCACTACGCACTTTATATTTATTGACTTTGGGCTGTGATTGATTACCTTTCTTCACAGCTTGGGAGTTTTTATTGCAAGTTATATGTACTATAATGTGACAGACCTGTGGATATCATCCTGTGTGATTTAATGCTGCTTATGTATATGGATTTCTATGTTTTATACAAGTGTATGTCCAATAAAAGATTTTGTATTTCTATATTGCATGCTGTTCTGAGTCTAGCTTTGGGTTAATACTTGCAGTTAGTTTGGACAGCAACAATACCGGGCGTTTATTCGCTTTGCAATTTGGGTGTATAAAGTACATTTGCGGCTTACGTTGCATTACTGTCAGTCAAATTAAACCATTAAATACCACTGTTTACATTTTTGGGCTTCTAATTCCCATTTTTGGGTGTAAAGCACATACATTCAGCAAATCCATCTGTTCCATTGTAGGGGTGACATATCCACCATTTTTTATGTAAAAAAATAACTTGTGCTTCATCTGTGAGAGTGAAATATAATCTCAGTTAAATCCATCTGTTTCATTTAGGGTTAAAAACGCACCCTTTTGACCTGTGCTGCATTTCTGGTATTTAAAGAAATACAGTTAAATCCATCTTTTTCACTGTGTGAGAAACTTTATTTTGGCAATAAAGTACCTTTGCTGCCTGCACTGCATAGCAGACCGGGCAATACGTTTAAAAAACTCATCTGTACCATTGTTGGGTGACATTAACTCATTTTGTCCGTCAAAAAAAACCCGCTCTGCATTGGAACTTAATTTGGTAAAACATCTGTTACTTCGGTGCGTGACCACAAAAAATGAGGAGAGTGTCAACCAAGGGACGTGGCCCTGGTCGTAGTGCTGCTGGTGTTGGTGTAGCTCCTGTTGCAGGGAGAAGACGTGCTCGATCTGTGCCAGCTACATGCCCAAGTAAAACACCTTCCTCAGGTTTGAGTAGGCAAAAGAACCTTCAGCATTATTTGGTAGGCCTGAAAGAGGCTCTACGAATGGTGAGGCCAGAACAAGTACAGGCGATAGTAGATTGGGTGGCTGAGAGTGCCTCCAGTTCCTTCACATTGTCTCCCACCCAGTTCCCTGCTGAAAGATCAGAGTTGGCACCTGCAGCCCATGGCCATCAGTCTTTCAAGTGACCCCCTTGCAAATCAGCCAAGCAGTCTCAGCCCAGAGTCATGCAGCAGTCTCTTCTGCTTTTTGATGACTCTGCTGGCAGGGTTTCCCAGGGCCATCCACATAGACGTGCCCCAGAAGTGGAAGAGATTGAGTGCACTGATGCTTAACCACTTATCTTTCAAGATGAGTACATGGGAGGACCATCGCACCACGTCTCGATGATGACGAAACACAGGTGCCAACTGCTGCTGTTTTCTGCAGTCTGTAGACCGACAAGGAGGGCAGGGGTGAAGACTGGGTGGAAGGTGATGTAGAGGAAAACGAGGTCCTCAACCCCACATGGAATCAAGGTCATGCGAGTGACCTGTGTAGTTCGGAGGAAGAGGCGGTGGTCGCCACCAGCACAGCAAAAGAGAGAGCAGGGTGCCAAAGCGGTGCCCACCGCAGCAAGGGACTGAGCACACCAAGGTCAGCTCCAAGGAGTTGCCTGGCGTGGCAGTTCTTCAGACAATGTGCTGATGACAAGACAGGAGTGGTTTGCATGCTGTGCAATCAGAGCCTAAAGTGAGGCACAAAAGTTCTAAACCTGAGAACAAACTGCATTACCAGGCATCTAAGTGCAAAGCACGAGCCGCAGTGGAGTAGACACCACAAAAACCAAGAAAGGTCTCTGGCTAATCCTGCTTCCTCTTCTGCTGCGGTGTAGGCCTCTTCATCCCGCTCTGGAGTGACAGTGGAACCTGCCACCCAGCAAACAGAGGATGTGGCAGCAACGCCCAGCTTTGTCACCAAGCATCTCCACAGTGTCCCAGCATTCAGCTGTCTATCTCCCAAACACTGGAGCAAGTACCCCCTACCAACCCTAGCCCCGAATGCCAGCATTTCAAAACTCCCGGCCTTTGAAATGCTGTCATTCCGTCTGGTGGACACGGACAGTTTAAAAAATCTGATGGCAGTGGCTGTCCCACAGTACGTTGTGCCCAGCCGCCACTACTTTTCCAGACGAGCCATTCCTTCCCTGCACAACCAAGTGGGGGACAAAATCAGGTGTGCACTGCGCAATGCTATCTGTGGCAAGATCAACATAACTACGGATACGTGGACCAGTAAGCACGGTCAGGGATGTTATATCTCCCTAACAGCACACTGGGTAAATGCAGTGGTAGCTGGGCCTGAGGCGGATAGCAGTTTCATGCATGTTCTTCCACCACCGAGGATTGCAGGGCGTTTCTCTTTGCCTCCTGTTGCTTCCTCCTCCTACTACGCTTCCTCATCCTCTACTGCCTCATCCGGTCACCATAACACCTTCACCACCAACTTCAGCACAGCCTGGGGTAAACAACAGCAGGCAGTTTTAAAACGTACAAACCCCACACCGTGCAGGAGCTGTGGACGGGCCTTGAACAACAGACTGATGAGTGGTTGGTGCCAGTGAGCGCTTTCAGCATTTTCACCCTGCTGCTGCTCGCCTGTGAGCGCTGTAACTTCGGCCTTCCTGCTCACCGCCTCATATGCGACGTTCCTACAAGGTGAAACTCCACCCTGCACATGCTGGCCAGACTATGCAAACATCAGCAGGCAATAGTGGAGTTTCAGCTGCAGCACGCACGGGTGAGTCGCTCGGCAGAGCGGGATTACTTCACCAACAATGAGTTGGCCTCCAATGCGAGACCTGTGTGCCTTGTTGCACTGTTTCAAGTACTCCACCAACATGTCCAGTGCAGATGACACCGTTCTCAGCATTACTATCCCACTTCTATGTCTACTTGAAAAAACGTTTTGGGCGATGACGGAAGAGGGTGTGGCACAGGAGGAGGAGGAGGAAGAGGGAACAAGGGTTTCAGACCAGTCATTCACAAGTGGCTCCAAGGGTGGGTCCCTGCACCAACATACGCCAGGTACACAATTATCTAGCCAGGGCACAGTTCTGGAGGATGATGAGATGGAGGATGAGGAGGAGGAGGAGGAACTTTGTTCACAGCAGGGTGGCAGCCAAAACAGCTCATGGGCATCACTGGGGAGATACAGAAGACACAGACAATGCACCTTTCACAGAGGACAGCTTGTCATTTCCTCTGGGCAGCCTGGCACACATGAGCAATTACATGCTGCAGTGTCTCCGCAACGACAGCTGAGTTGGCCACATTCTAACTTTTGCTGATTACTAGGTGGCCACATTGCTGGATCCCCGTTACAAGGACAACGTACCGTCCTTAATTCCGTCACTGGAGCTTGATCGGAAGATGCGCGAGTACAAGCGCACGCTGGTAGACGCGCCGCTGATGCATTCCTACCTGACAGCGGAGGCATAGTGGAAGCACAAGGCGAAGGCAGAGGAGGAGGAAGAAGTCGCCAACACAGCTGGGGCACCGCTAGCACCTCAGAAGGCAGGGTTAGCCTGGCCGAAATGTGGAAAAGCTTTGTTGGCACACCACAACAACCAGCACCACCAGCATTTTAGCAACATGGTGGAGCAGTATGTGTGCACATGCCTACACGAACTGACTGATGGGTCTGCCCCCTTCAACTTCTGGGTCTCCAAATTGGGCACATGGCCTGAGCTTGCCCTTTATGCTTTGGATGTGCTGGCCTGTGTGCAGCCAGTGTATTGTCTGAATGTCTGTTTATCACGGCAGGTGGTGTTATCACAGAGAAGCGCAGCCACCTGTCCACAGCCAATGTGGACAAGCTCATATTCGTTTAAAATGAACCAGGCATGGATCCCACAGGACTTGTCCGTACCTTGTGCAGAATAGACATGTATACCGGCCTCACCCAGCTATTGTTGTACTCCTGCGCACTTTCTCTTTGCTTTATTTTTTTATATTTCACAATGTTTTGGGGTGTACCCTAATTTAAACAAAAATGGACCTCCACCTCCATATGGACCTCGACCTCCTAGATCAAGATTATTATTATTTTTTTTTTTATGTATTTTATGTTATTTTAAGTCATTTCACTAATTTGTCTGATACATTGTTGGGTGGCATACCCAAATTTTGGGCTGTGATATACCCCTGCTCTACATAGTGGACAGGGAAATACATTTCACTAATTCGTCTGTTACATTGTCGGGTGACAAATGCTCATCTTTTGTGCTAGAAACTACATTGGCGGCCTACACTGCATTTAGGACAGTACGAATGGTGAGGCCAAAATAAGTACAGTCAATAGTAGATTGGGTGTGTGAGGCAGTGACAGTAGTCATCTATGAGGGGAGATATGTGTCACCCAGAATGTTGCAGGAAGCATTCTAAAGTGTCCAGCCTTTGTGAAGTAAAAGCCCTAGTTTAGGTGTCCACTAAGTTAGCTGGTAGACACAGAAAATAGTTAGAATAGCTGGGTGTCACGGCTGTTTAAGGGTAACAAGAGCATACACAGTAAAAAGAGCTACTGACCGGACCCAAACTAGGGAAGAGAAAGGGTGACCCCTGTCAGACCCTCAACACTCTCCCTATGCTGCTAAAGCACATGCCCGGATCCATGTGGTGGAACGAGGCATGCCCGCGTGCCTAAGACTGATGAGCCCTGTAACCCCTACAATAGTGGAAGGGGCACGGCCACCAATGCCCTGCTCAGAATATGGAGGGAACCGTGGCCACCTCAGATCCAGTCAGAAAATCACCAGGTACACAACAATGTCTGCACACTTAGCTGATGGAGCTGCAGCCGCAGAGAAGACGGATCCAAGGGCCGCTGGCAATATCCAGAGTGCTTGCAGCAACAGAACACAGGTCCAGAGAACTAATAGCTTAAGAAGTGAAGATACTCAAGGCAGAGCTACAACTGAAAAGAGAAATATAATCCACGCCCTGCAATAGGAGGAGGGGTGATTTAAAGGCAGGGAAATCAAACGCAGGAGGAACAGCTGAGAGTAAAGACCTCATCACAGGGGCGGAGAGACAGAACAGTGAGAACACCTCCAAACTCTAAGTGACATCATCACAGGGGTGGAGACACAGAGCTGTGAGAACGTCTCAAAGCTCTGGTAGTGACCGTACCCCCCCCCCCCTTCTACGGGTGGACTCCGGACACCCAGGACCCACCTTCCCAGGATTAGCCCTATGAAATGCCCTGATAAGGCGAGTGGCTTTAATGTCCGACATCGGAACCCACATCCTCTCCTCAGGACCATAACCCTTCCAATGAACGAGGTACTGAAGAGAACCGCGGACAATGCGAGAGTCCACAATTCTGGAAACCTCAAATTCCAGATTGCCATCAACCAAAATCGGAGGAGGAGGCAAAGAGGAGGGTACCATGGGCTGGACATATGGTTTTAAGAGAGATCTGTGAAATACATTATGTATCTTCTAAACCCGTGGAAGATCAAGGCGGAAGGCAACAGGATTGATGACTGACAAAATTTTATAAGGCCCAATAAACTTGGGACCCAATTTCCAGGAGGGAACCTTCAGTTTAATATTTCTTGTAGACAACCACACCAGATCACCCACATTCAGGTCCGGACCAGGCACACGTCTCTTATCAGCCACACGCTTATACTTCTCACTCATCTTTCTGAGATTACTCTGAATCTTTTGCCAAATGGTAGACAAAGACGAGGAAAATCTCTCCTCCTCAGGTAAACCAGAAAGAGCCCCTCCCGAGAATGTCCCAAACTGCGGATGGAACCCATATGCACCAAAAAATGGTGACTTATCAGAAGATTCCTGACGACGGTTGTTCAAAGCAAACTCAGCAAGAGGGAGAAATGAACACCAATCCTCCTGGTTCTCTGCCACAAAACAGCGCAAATATGTCTCCAGATTCTGATTGAGGCGCTCAGTCTGACCATTCGACTGCGGGTGAAAAGCAGAAGAGAAGGACAGCCGAACCCCCAGGCGAGAACAGAAAGCCTTCCAGAACCTGGACACAAACTGCGTGCCTCTATCGGAAACAATCTCAGAGGGAATGCCGTGCAATTTAACAATATGATCGACAAAAGCTTGCCCCAACGTTTTAGCATTGGGTAAACCAGGGAAAGGAACGAAATGAGCCATCTTGCTAAAACGGTCCACGACCACCAGGATCACCGACTTCCCCGAGGAACGAGGAAGATCCGTGATAAAGTCCATGGACAGGTGTGTCCAAGGACGGGAAGGTATGGGTAACGGGAGAAGGGAACCTGAAGGTCGTGAACGAGGGACCTTAGCGCGAGCGCACGTCTCACAAGCCGCCACAAAGCCCCCCACAGACTTACGAAGAGCCGGCCACCAAAATCTCCGAGCAATGAGATCTACCGTGGCTCTACTCCCGGGGTGACCAGCAAGACCGTACCATGATGTTCCTTAAAGAGTTTGTGACGTAGCTCAGGAGGCACAAACAACTTCCCGGAGGGACAACGGGCAGGTGCCTCAGACTGGGCAGCCTGGACCTCGGCCTCCAAATCGGAATATAGAGCAGAAACAACTACCCCCTCCGCCAAAATGGGACCCGGGTCCTCGGAGTTTCCTCCTCCCGGAAAACAGCGAGAGAGAGCATCAGCCTTCACATTCTTGATCCCAGGGCGGAAAGTAACAACAAAATTGAATCTGGAGAAGAACAGAGACCATCTGGCCTGTCTCGGATTCATACGCCTGGCCGACTCCAAGTACGCCAGATTCTTATGGTCGGTAAAAACGGTGATAGGGTGCCTGGCCCCCTCCAACCAATGGCGCCATTCCTCGAAAGCCAACTTGATGGCCAACAACTCCCTATCTCCCACATCATAGTTTCTCTCTGCCGGGGAGAGTTTTCTAGAGAAAAAGGCACAAGGTCGCCATTTGGCAGGAGAGGGGCCCTGGGACAAAACTGCACCCACACCCACCTCGGAAGCATCCACCTCAACAATAAAAGGTAAGGAAACATCGGGATGCACCAAGATGGGAGCAGACGCAAAACTCTCTTTAATCTTAGAAAAGGCTGCAAGCGCCTCCTCCGACCAAGAGGAAAAATCCGTCCCCTTTTTTGTCATGTCAGTAAGGGGTTTGACAATAGAGGAATAATTCAAAATGAACTTTCTGTAGTAGTTAGCAAAACCCAGAAAGCGTATCAATGCCTTCTGATTTTCAGGAAGCTCCCACTCCAGCACAGCACGGACCTTCTCTGGATCCATGCGAAAACCAGAAGCAGAGAGGAGAAAACCCAGAAATTGAATCTCCGATACCATAAAAAGACATTTCGCCAGCTTGGCATACAGTTTATTTTCCCGCAGTATCTGCAGGACCTGAAAAGATGATCCTGATGGGTCTGAACATCAGGGGAAAAAATCAAAATATCATCAAGATACACCAATACAAATTTCCCTATTAAATGATAGAAAATACTATTAACAAAATGCTGAAAGACGGCCGGAGCATTCATCAGGCCGAAAGGCATAACGAGATTCTCGAAATGCCCGTTAGGGGCATTAAAGGCCGTTTTCCATTCATCCCCCTCTCTGACCCTGACCAGGTTGTACGCGCCTCTCAGATCCAATTTGGAAAACACCTTGGCCCCAACAATTTGGTTGAAGAGGTCCGGGATCAGAGGAAGGGGATAGGGATCGCGAATCGTGATACGGTTCAGCTCCCTAAAATCTAAGCAAGGTCTCAGAGAGCCATCTTTTTTTTTAACAAAAAAAAAAACCCGCGGCAACAGGCGCCTTTGAGGGACGAATATGCCCCTTCTCGAGACTCTCGGAGATATAGGTTCGCATTGCGAGTCTTTCCGGTTGTGAGAGATTGTAGAGGCGTGCCTTTGGCAGCTTGGCGCCGGGAATGAGGTTAATGGGACAGTCAAACTCCCGGTGAGGAGGTAGCTCCCGAACACCGCTCTCGGAAAACACATCCTAAAAATCTGAGAGAAATGATGGCAGAGTTTTAGTAGACACCTCTGCAAGAGTGGCTGTGAGACAATTCTCTCTACAAAAGTCACTCCACTCATTTATTTGCCTTCCTTGCCAATCAATAGTGGGGTTATGTCTAGTGAGCCAGGGTAGCCCCAAAACTAGAGGAGAAGGCAATCCGTTAAGGACAAAACAAGATATCTCCTCCACATGAGTGTCACCTACAGCTAGCCGGATATTGTGAACAATGCCTTTCAGAGATCTCTGCGAGAGTGGGGCAGAGTCAATAGCAAAAACAGGTATATCCTTTTCTAATGTACAAACCTGAAAACCATGCAAGGCTACAAATTGAGTGTCAATAAGATTGACGGCCGCTCCACTATCGACAAAAATCTCACAAGGAATGACTTTGCTCTCTAGCGCCACCCTGGCAGACAGGAGAAAACGGGAACTGCAGGTCAGAGGAAAAGCATCAATTCCCACATCAACTTTGCCCAAAGTAGCAGATGAAGCAGAACTTGATGATCTACCTCTTGAGGTTTTTCTCTTATTATCGCTCTTAGTACAGTTCAGGAATCTCCTAGACGGACAAACATTTGCCAAATGACCTATGCCCCCACAACAAAAACACACCATATTCTGGGGACCAAATCCTCTTTTATCAGGGGCAAGTTGGCCTAGCTGCATGGGCTCCTCCTCAGAGGGGAGCGAGACAGGATGAGACCCCTGCATATTGAATGAGTCCGCACCATTGCCCCTAGACTGACAATGGCTGGACGGAGAGGTCTTGTTTCTTTCCCTTAGACGCCTGTCAAGGCGTACCGCTAATGACATGGCAGACTCTAAGGACGTTGGTCTCTCATGGAAAGCAAAGACATCTTTCAAACCCTCTGAGAGACCATGACAGAACTGACCTCGGAGTGCAGCATCATTCCAGCCTGAATCAGCTGCCCATCTCCGAAATTCAGAACAATAAAGCTCCGCAGACAGTTTGTTCTGGCATAGAACACGTAAGTTCGATTCTGCCAGAGCAACACGATCCGGGTCATCATATATCTGCCCCAGGGCCACAAAAAATCTTTCCACGGATCGAAGGGAAGGATCCCCTGATGGCAGCGAAAAAGCCCAAGTCTGAGCATTACCCCTGAGCAGGGAGATGACAATCCTCACCCTCTGTTCCTCATTACCAGAGGAGTGGGGACACAAACAAAAATGGAGTTTACATGCCTCTCTGAAGCGAACAAAATTCTCACTGCCCCCGGAGAACGTTTCCGGAAGTGAGACCTTTGGCTCGCAACAGACTCCATGAGCCGGAGCAGAGCCCAATGCTAGTAGCTAAGTCACAGATTGACGGAGATCCGCTACTTCCAAAGAAAGACCCTGCATGCGGTCAACCAGGTCAGAAAGCGGATCCATGTCAACAAGGACGGTTTTGGTGGATTATAATGTCACGGCTGTTTAAGGGTAACAAGAGCATACACAGTAAAAAGAGCTACTGACCGGACCCAAACTAGGGAAGAGAAAGGGTGACCCCTGTCAGACCCTCAACACTCTCCCTATGCTGCTAAAGCACATGCCCGGATCCATGTGGTGGAACGAGGCATGCCCGCGTGCCTAAGACTGATGAGCCCTGTAACCCCTACAATAGTGGAAGGGGCACGGCCACCGATGCCCTGCTCAGAATATGGAGGGAACCGTGGCCACCTCAGATCCAGTCAGAAAATCACCAGGTACACAACAATGTCTGCACACTTAGCTGATGGAGCTGCAGCCGCAGAGAAGACGGATCCAAGTGCGAATGTGCGGGACAGCCGGAGTTTAAGAGGCAGCTGCGGCAGGCGGCGGTGCAGGAGCACAGAGGTGTGATTAGGGTGTGCCCAGGCACACCCGGAACACCCTGTGCGCACGCCTATGGTGCCATGAGAGTTGGTTCTAAAGGTATTCACGTGGAACTTGGGTGGCACCCCTTCCCCTGAATAGCCCATGTAAACTGGGAAAAGGACAGAGAAGGAGGAATGTTACCAGCTGTGGAAAAGTAAAGTTAGGAGGCGTATGAGCTTGATTGCTGGTCTGGACCGGGAGTCAGAGACGGCTTTAATGAAGAGGTACTGAGGCGAGTGGCCTAAAACACAGCTTTATTACCATCCTGTTTGTTTTAATGGAAGGAGGAATAGAGGAAAATTGGAAAAAAATTAAAGAAAATAATGAAAAAAAATCAGAAGTTTTGGTATCAAATGTATTTTTATGTTTTAGGAGGGATAACGAATTATATGAATTAGCAGAGTTAACAAATTATTTATGTATATGAATAATTGTTTGGACGTATTGTTGTTTTCCGGATCTGTATGTTGACCCTCCTTCTTTGACGGTTTATTTAGAGATACCGTGAGGTTGTCAAGGGAAGGTGGGTGGAGGAGGGGGGTAATGTGTAGGCTGTAGGGAAAGTCCAGAGATGGCCAGACTGGGGGCTGGCAAAAAGGTCAGGGCACATGCAGAGCTTAATACCTCAATTTCCCCCAAAAAATAAAAAAGAGGATGAGCCCTTTGGACAAGAGGGTGAGTCTATTATAAAGGGAAATTCTGGATTGAAAACATCTGAAGTGAGTTTCCAGTCTGGGGAGAGTGCCAATAAACAGTTGAGAGTGACGGAGGAAAATGCCTCAACAAAGGAGGAGCAGGTCCCCAGCCTGCAAGATATATTCCAAGAAATAAAAATATATAGTTTGGCAATACAGGATCTCTCTCTCCAGACTGGAAATATTAGGGAGTCTCTGTGGCTCTTCAGGGTGGATGTCCAAAAATATAAAGAAAGGTTGATAGAATTTGAGAAAAGAGCATCTGACTCTGAGGACCTTCTGCAGACAATGGTTGAAGAAAAAAATTCCTTAAAAGCGGAAAATAGGGAATTAAAAAATAGACTACTGGAGTTGGAAAATTGGACTAGAAGGTCTAATCTGAGACGTCTTGGAATCCCTGAGGGCGCGGAGGGGCAGGACCTCTGCGCTTTTATACAATCATGGCTCACAGAACAACTGGGCCAGGACATCTCAGATTATAAAAACTTTGTGGAACGGGCTTATAGGATACCGTCGAAACCTGTACCTAGAATGAGACCGAGACCTATACTTCTTAGTTTGTTATCGATTAGGGATAAGGAGGAGATATTGCGCAGGTGAAGGATAAAAGGGAAACTAGAATATTTGGGCACAATAGTAATGCTATTTTCGGATTATGCAAAAGAGACGATAAAGGAAAGAAGTTGTTTTATTGAGGTGAAAAAAATCTTGCGTTCGAATAATGTGAAATATTTGATGATGTTCCCGGCTTAACTGAGGATTGAATGGGAAAGCAAAAACTGGGTTTTTGATAAAGCAGATGCGGTACAACTATGGATTACAGAAAATATAAGGAGTTGAGGGGTATTTGGGCTGGGGGTTGGCGGGGAGGGGGAAATGCTAAGAGAGAGAACCAGGACTGAAGTTAACCTGGCTCATTTAGAAGGGAACGGGGGCGGGTAAGGTAGTTATTTTGCTGTTCTGCTGTTGAGTGTTTTTTTTTTCCCTGCCTTCTCTCCTCCCTTCCTCTCGGGAGTTCCAGCTATATCAGAAGATCGGGTAGACAAATAAATAGGTCTTTATGAGAATTATTTCTTGGAATATTAAGGGTTTGAGCAGGGGAGTAAAGAGGGTGGCGGTTTTTGATGCAATACATAGATCTCTACCTGCTATAATCTGTCTACAAGAGACACATTTGACAAGCGAAACGATGAACGGGTTGTTTAGACTTTTCACTCAGTTTACTCATCATATGCTAGAGGCGTGAGTATTTTAATACATCGTGATATTAATATTAAAATAGGGAAAACCGTTAAAGATGAGGAGGGCCGATATGTTCTGATTGATTGTTTGTTGGAAGGAAGACCGTGGATAATAGCCAATGTATATATACCGCCACCTTTTAAAATAGATGTCCTATTAAAAATTCATGATTTTGTGCTTAAGGTAGGGGATAAACCACTTTTAGTTATGGGTGATTTTAATAATATTATGGATAGCAAAATAGATAGATGCAGGGTTGGTAATGCTCAAAACCTTTGCACGGGATCCAAACTAAAAAATATCACAGAGGAAATGGGTTGGATTGATATTTGGAGGGAAATGCACCCTAAACTAAAAAAAAATCATGTTTTTCACAGATGCATAGGAGTTTATCATGGATTGATTTAGTTTTTACAAATAATAAAGGTGCGTTGGATATTGAAGGGGTTAAATATGAACAGCGTGGGATTTCGGACCATAATCCAATTATAATAAATATAAAAACACAAAAAAAAATATAAGGAGGATGCACATAAACATAGGGTGGATAAATATAATGGGGATACACGATAAGATTTTAAAAGAGATAGTGGAGTTTTTTTTAGATGAATGATGATTCAGCAGCAATTAATACAATATGGGAGGCTGCGAAGGCCTATATAAGAGGGATTTTTATAAAGTACACGGCAATATATAAGAATGGGATAAGGAAAAAAATTATTTACTTGCAACAAGAGGCGGAAAAATATGAGAAAAAATATATTGAAAATCCTATAGAAAGAAACTATGAGGATTGGACAGAGAAAGTTTCCTAACTGGAAGATGAGCGACTTTTAATGGCGGAGCAACAGAAAGAAGATTACTTGAGGGACAACTATATTTATGCTCATATACCGGGTAAAAAGTTAGCAGCCTTAGTAGCGACTCATACAAAAAAGAAAAACTATATACATTGTTTATTAGATAAATTAGGAAATAAAATCACTGAACAAGCGGTGAAAATAGAATTGCTCCAAGAATGCTTTAAAGATATATATAATAGTAAGATAAAAAGGTATTTTGCGCAAACCCAACAGTTTCTGGAGACAATAACTATCTCTATGTTAACAGCAGATCAAAATGAGAATCTGGACGCCCCCTTGAACGCCTTGGAAGTAGATAAAATACTATCGAGTATCACGAAAAATAAATCTCCAGGAATAGACGGTATTCCATTTGAAGTCTATGCTCAATATAAATAAATATTAATCCGGAAAACAACATTGCTTACCGGTAATTGTTTTTCTCGATACCCATGACGGTACCCCATGCGACCAGGGACCTCCCATCCGGGACAGGAAACCTGAGAAGATAAAAGGTTCACACCCCCACCAAGCACCAGTGATAGTAATAAACAGTACTCCGGAGGTGAATACACGTAAGAAAGAGAGAGAGAGAGAGATCCAATACGGTACATTATATCTCTTTAATACTCAAGAGAGAAACTCTCAGAAACCTATAAGGAAGTAGCGGGCTACTCCGCATATAACCTAATAAAGGGTAACTAAAGCCTATTAGTTTGTTTGTTTTTTTTTCTTTTTTTTAGGGAAGGGAAAATTTTGGGGGTGCCGTCATGGGTATCGAGAAAAACAATTACCGGTAAGCAATGTTGTTTTCCCCTCACCCATGACGGCACCCCATGCGAGATAGACTATTAATGAGAAACTAGGGGGGACAACCGCCTGAAGCACCTTCCTACCAAAGGCGGAATCCGTGTGAAGTTGGAGCCTGTAATGCTTTAAAAAAGTATGCTGAGAGCTCCAAGTTGCTGCTCTACAAATTTGGGCCAGGGAGGCAGCCTTCTCGGCCCAGGACGTAGCTACCGCTCGGGTGGAGTGGGCTCCAAACCCTGAAGGGGGCGAGAGACCCTGCGCTAAATAGGCTTCGGAAATGGCCCTTTTAACCCATCTAGCAATAACTGCCGTGGACACTTTCCGCCCCTTATTCCTACCCCAAAACTGAATAAGGAGGTTTTTTTCCAACCTCCAAGCCGAGGTAGACTCCAAATAAGCAAGCAGACATCTTTTGACGTCCAGGCAATGATACTCCCTTTCTAAACTATTAGAGGGATTAGGGCAAAAGGATGGAAGGACAACATTCTGACTTCTATGGAAGTCCGAAACCACCTTTGGCTGGAAGGACGGGAGAGGCCTAATAATAACTTTGTCGTCCAAGACCTGGGTATAAGGAGGAAAGGCCGAGAAAGCTTGCATCTCTGAGATCCTCCTAGCTGAAGTAATGGCCAGTAAAAAGGACATCTTAAAGGAGAGCATGTCTATGGGTATGTCTGACAAGGGCTCAAAAGGTTTCTGTGACAGGGCCGTCAAGACCGTGTTTAGGTCCCAAGGAGGGGACAAGGGTCTTATTGAAGGGCGGATCCTGGAGGCTGCTGACAGAAACCTTTTAACCCAAGGGTGCAGGGCCAGCTGGGAATCGAAGAAGTAACTCAAGGCTGCCACATGTACTCTTAGGGTGGAAGCCCTAAGCCCCTTATCCAAGCCAGCTTGTAAAAAGTCTAGGACCCTAGAGACATTTGGAGGAGAGAAGGGGTCAGGATTGATCCCTAAAAAGGAGGAAAAGACTTCCCAGATTTTATTATATTTTCTGGCTGTGGTGGCTTTCCTACTTCCCAAAATGGTGGATACTACAGATTGGGACAGACCCCAACCTAACCAAATCTCCCTCTCAGCCTCCATGCTACCAGATGCAAAATTTCTGGATTGGGATGCAGGATCGGGCCTTGATATAATAGATCCTCCCGAGGGGGGCAGAATCCAAGGGGGGGCTATTGCTAGGTCTAGGAGGCAGGAGTACCAGGACCTTTTCGGCCACACTGGGGCCACTAGGGTAATTGTCGCTTTCTCCCTCTGGACTTTTTTCAGGACCTGCGGAATTAGGGAAAAAGGAGGGAAGGCGTAACCCTCCTCCTGAGACCAGTTCTGTGCTAATCCGTCTAAAGCTGTTGGATCGTCCAGACGATTTATGGAGAAGAACCTTTCCACTTTCCTGTTCTTTCTGGAGGCAAATAGGTCGACCGTGGGGAGGCCGAATTTCTGCGTTAACTGGGAGAAGACCTCTGGGTTTAGGCACCAGTCTCCCTGTTTTAGCTGGGTGCGACTCAGAAAATCGGCTACTATGTTCTCTTTCCCCTTTATGTGGACTGCCGACAGGGATAGATGTTTCTGTTCCGCTAACTGAAAGATCTGGTGACAGAGTGTTGCCAGAGAAGGTACCCTTGTTCCGCCTTGATGGTTGATGTATGCCACTGTTGTCAAGTTGTCCGAGTATAGAATTATGTTCCTGAAGGATATGTCCGGAGCTATCGCTTTTAAGGCCATTTCTACTGCTTTTAGTTCTTTGAAGTTCGAGGTGGCTTTCCTGGTATTCAAATCCCACCTCCCTTGCCAACCTTTGTTCTCCGAGTGGGCCCCCCAACCCCACGGGCTGGCGTCCGTTGTTATTACTATCGGATCCTGAAAGGACCATGGTACTCCTGCTGAGAGATTCTCTGTCACAGTCCACCAAAGAAGAGACACTCTCGCCTCTGCGGATAAGTGGAAAATCCGGTCCAACGACTGCTTGCAGCCGTCCCATTGGCGCAGGATGCATGATTGTAGCTTCTTTGTGTGGGCCTGCGCATATAGGACCGCTGGAAAGGTTGCTGTCAGGTGGCCCAGCACCGCCATTGCCCTCCTGAACGAGCAGAGGTAGGATCTGAAAAGATCCCAAACATGCTCCCTGATGGAGAATATCTTGGCGGACGGGAGGAAGGACTTCTACTCGGGAGTCTAAAAGGATGCCTAAAAATACACAATTCTGAGATGGTGTTGGACAAGACGTTTCCCAATTTATTTTCCAGCCCAAGCTCTTTAACAGGGCGCAGGAAACTTCGATGTTTTGAATCAAGCCTTCCTTGGTCTGGGAAATAAACAGGAAGTCGTCTAAATATGGCAGCAACGGAACCCCTGACAACCTTAGAAAGGAGGCTACTTCCGCAATCACTTTTGTGAAGATTCTGGGGGCTTGAGAAACCCCAAAAGGCAGGGCTCTGTATTGCAGGTGCAGACATTCCTCCTGAACCCAGACTGCTGTCCTCAAATATTTTTGGGAGGGCACATGAATTGGCACGTGGTAGTACGCGTCCTCTAAGTCCAGAGTCGCCATCCAACAATCCTTTGATAGGAGATCTATGGCCGACCTTATGGACTCCATGCGAAATTTCTTGTAGCTGAGGAATCTGTTTAATTTCTTCAGGTTTAGGATAACCCGGAAGGAGCCATTGGGTTTTTTCACTAAAAAAAGAGGGGAGTAAAAACCCCTGCCCCTCTCTGCCTGTGGAACCGGGACAACCACCCCTTTTCGCAGAAGCAGCAGGACCTCTGACTCTAAGGTCTGTCTCTTGACTAGATCCTTGGGGTAATCTGTCAGTATGAACGAATCCCGGGGACGGGTCAGAAGCTCCAGCCGGAACCCCTCTCCTATACCTCCCAGGATTCAGCCGTTCTTGGTTATGTTTTTCCAGTGTAATGACCGGTGTCACGCACAGGGAGGAAAACAGGGAAAGCCCTGCCTAAGGGAGAGGGAAAGGTGGTGACCCCTAACTCACCTTGCGGCTGGCACCTGACTGCCCTGACGTTCCTAGACGGGTTCCTCATCCGTGCGGCGATCACGTGCCTAAACCCTGGCTTTCCCTGAAATGAGCCCTAGATAGTGAACGGGCCGGTGGGATCGCTAGTCCTCACCACTGCACTAAGAGGGAAACACCAGGGAGAGGACAGACAAACACAGACAAACACAAACACCCAGGTGGACGACAACAACTGTCCACAAAGGTCCAACAGGGATCCGGAGGGTAGCGTTCTGAATCAACAGTCAGAGAAAGCAGCAACACAGCTCCAGTGGGTCAGGATAGATGTCCAGGCAGGAAGCTCTATCTCTGGCAACCAGAGAAGTGTGAGAGAGGAATATAAGGAGGTTTGGGAGTGCTGGACAAGGAACAGCTGAGGAGAAGGAGCTACGGATCCCTGAGTGAGCCAAAAGGGTTTGCAAAGCAAACCCAGAAAGCTACCATAAGGAAAACAGCCCTATCTTAAATAGAGCGTGCAGCCAACCGCTGCGACTTCCTGACCCCGGGTATAACGGAGTCAGGCGTGGTTCTCGATACCATCGTGACAATGTACCACCAACACCACCACCTCCGTCACCAAGCATCTCAACCATGTCACACGGCAGCGTTTAGCTCTCCACCTCACAAACATTTGAGAGAAAGCGTAAATTCCCACCTAGCCACCCTCGATCCCTGGCCCTGAACGCTAGCATTTCTAAACTACTGGCCTATGAAATGCTGTCATTTAGGCTGGTGGACACAGACAGCTTCAAACAGCTCATGTCGCTTGCTGTCCCACAGTATGTTGTTCCCAGCCGCCACTACTTCTCCAAGAGAGCCGTGCCTTCCCTGCACAACCAAGTATCCGATAAAATCAAGTGTGCACTGCGCAACGCCATCTGTGGCAAAGTCCACCTAACCACAGATACGTGGACCAGTAAGCACGGCCAGGGACGCTATATCTCCCTAACTGCACACTGGGTAAATGTAGTGGCGGCTGGGCCCCAGGCGGAGAGCTGTTTGGCGCACGTCCTTCCGCCACCAAGGATCGCAGGGCAACATTCTTTGCCTCCTGTTGCCACCTCCTCCTACTCAGCTTTCTCCTCCTCTTCTTCCACCTGCTCATCCAGTCAGCCACACACCTTCACCACCAACTTCAGCACAGCCCGGGGTAAACGTCAGCAGGCCATTCTGAAACTCATATGTTTGGGGGACAGGCCCCACACCGCACAGGAGTTGTGGCGGGGTATAGAACAACAGTCCGACGAGTGGTTGCTGCTGGTGAGCCTCAAGCCTGGCCTGGTGGTGTACGATAATGGGCGTAATCTCATTGCAGCTCTGGGAATAGCCGGTTTGACGCACATCCCTTGCCTGGCGCATGTGCTGAATTTGGTGGTGCAGAAGTTCATTCACAACTACCCCGACATGTCAGAGCTGCTGCATAAAGTGCGGGCCGTCTGTTCGCACTTCCGGCGTTCACATCCTGCCGCTGCTCGCCTGTCTGCGCTACAGCGTAACTTCGGCCTTCCCGCTCACCGCCTGATATGCGACGTGCCCACCAGGTGGAACTCGACCTTGCACATGCTGGACAGACTGTGCGAGCAGCAGCAGGCCATAGTGGAGTTTCAGCTGCAGCACGCACGGGTCAGTCGCACTGCGGAACAGCAGCACTTCACCACCAATGACTACGCCTCCATACGAGACCTGTGTGCCCTGTTGCACTGTTTTGAGTACTCCACCAACATGGCCAGTGGCGATGACGCCGTTATCAGCGTTACAATACCACTTCTATGTCTCCTTGAGAAAACACTTAGGGCGATGATGAAAGAGGAGGTGGCCCAGGAGGAGGAGGAGGAAGAGGGGTCATTTTTAGCACTTTCAGGCCAGTCTCTTCGAAGTGACTCAAAGGGAGGTTTTTTGCAACAACAGAGGCAAGGTACAAATGTGGCCAGCCAGGGCCCACTACTGGAGGACGAGGAGGACGAGGATGAAGCATGGTCACAGCGGGGTGGCACCCAACGCAGCTCGGGCCCATCACTGGTGCGTGGCTGGGGGAAACGCAGGACGATGACGATTTGCCTCCCACAGAGGACAGCTTGTCCTTACCTCTGGGCAGCCTGGCACACATGAGCGACTGCATGCTGCAGTGCCTGCGCAACGACAGCAGAGTTGCCCACATTTTAACGTGTACGGACTACTGGGTTGCCACCCTGCTGGATCCACAGTACAAAGACAATGTGCCCACCTTACTTCCTGCACTGGAGCGTGATAGGAAGATGCGCAAGTACAAGCGCACGTTGGTAGACGCGCTACTGAGAGCATTCCCAAATGTCACAGGGGAACAAGTGGAAGCCCAAGGCCAAGGCAGAGGTGGAGCAAGAGGTCACCAAGGCAGCTGGGTCACGGCCAGCTCCTCTGAGCGCAGGGTTAGCATGGTAGAGATGTGGAAAAGTTTTGTCAACACGCCACAGCTAACTGCACCACCACCTGATACGCAACGTGTTAGCAGGAGGCAACATTTCACTAACATGGTGGAACAGTACATGTGCACACCCCTCCACGTACTGACTGATGGTTCGGCCCCATTCAACTTCTGGGTCTCTAAATTGTCCACGTGGCCAGAGCTAGCCTTTTATGCCTTGGAGGTGCTGGCCTGCCCGGCGGCCAGCGTTTTGTCTGAACGTGTATTCAGCACGGCAGGGGGCGTCATTACAGACAAACGCAGCTGCCTGTCTACAGCCAATGTGGACAAGCTGACGTTCATAAAAATGAACCAGGCATGGATCCCACAGGACCTGTCCATCCCTTGTGCAGATTAGACATTAACTACCTCCCCTTAACCATATATTATTGTACTCCAGGGCACTTCCTCATTCAATCCTATTTTTATTTTCATTTTACCATTATATTGCGAGGCAACCCAAAGCTGAATGAACCTCTCCTCTGTCTGGGTGCCGGGGCCTAAATATATGACAATGGACTGTTCCAATGTTGGGTGACGTGAAGCATGATTCTCTGCTATGACATGCAGACTGATTCTCTGCTGACATGAAGCCAGATTCTCTGTTACGGGACCTCTCTCCTCTGCCTGGGTGCCAGGACCTAAATTTATGACAATGGACTGTTACAGTGGTGGGTGACGTGAAGCATGATTCTCTGCTATGATATGAAGACTGATTCTCTGCTGACATGAAGCCAGATTCTGTGTTATGGGACCTCTCTTCTCTGCCTGGGTGCCAAGGCCTAAATTTATGACAATGGACTGTTACAGTGGTGGGTAACGTGAAGCCTGATTCTCTGCTATGACATGAAGACTGATTCTCTGGTGACATGAAGCCAGATTCTTTGTTACGGGACCTCTCTCCTCTGCCTGGGTGCCGGGGCCTAAATATCTGAGAATGGACTGTTCCAGTGGTGGGTGACGTGAAGCCAGATTCTCTGCTATGGGACCTCTCTCCAATTGATATTGGTTAATTTTTATTTATTTATTTTTATTTTAATTAATTTCCCTATCCACATTTGTTTGCAGGGGATTTACCTACATGTTGCTGCCTTTTGCAGCCCTCTAGCCCTTTCCTGGGCTGTTTTACAGCCTTTTTAGTGCCGAAAAGTTCGGGTCCCCATTGACTTCAATGGGGTTCGGGATGAAGTTCGGATCGGGTTCGGATCCCGAACCCGAAAATTTCCGGGAAGTTCGGCTGAACTTCTCGAACCCGAACATCCAGGTGTTCGCTCAACTCTAGTCACCACCTAATAAATCCCTAAACCGAGCCCTGACTACTACCAGTATGAACAGACTTTGATGGTAGGAGTGTTCATACTCAGGAACCTAGAGCTCTCTCTGACGATAAAGGGCCCTGGAAATAGTGTCAGGACAAAATATAATCTGTTCCTTCCCAGCTGAAGTAACAGGAGACTCCATTATGCCTATTACCAAAAGATAGTGGAATACAACAAACAAGAAATAGGGAAAAGACACTTAACTCCCAAGTACACGAGCAAGCAGGAACTCAGAGGAGAACCAAACACCAGCCAGTCTCTTAGATCTTCTGACCCCTGTCACGGGAGAGAAGGTGACGGAATGCATACGGTTGTATTATTCTAACAGGAGTGTGTCACGTACGGTGTACAGGAAACAAGACAAAGCAACATGCATATATGACTGAGTGGATCCAAAGCTAAGGAACCAAAAGGGAGACCCCTGCACAAGACCTGAGACTTTCCCTGGCTGCTCAGCCTATGCAAAGATCCCAGAGGTGGATGGTTGCATATCCACGTACCTCGACTATATAACCCCTGAACACCTTACAATAGTGAGGGGACACGACCACCGGCTCCCTACACCAGACACGGAGGGAGTCAGGGTCACCTGGGATCCAGCAAACAGAAAATAACAGATAAATGTACAGCACTTAACTTTGTAGCAGACTGGGAAACAGGATCAGCATTCACACACACTCCAGGAAGAAGTATAAGCCGCCCAGTAAAGCATTATGGGGAGGAATTTAAAGGGAAGCAATCAGTCCAACTACATGACAGCTGAGAGAGGCTAACGAGATGAGGAACTGAATACCACAACAAAGAAAACTCAAGGAGGAGGTTCTGAAAGGCCTCTGTCAGAGCTTCTCAGCTGTCTGGTTGTGACAGTACCCCTCCCTCTACGAGTGGACTCCGGACACTCAGAACCCACCTTCTCAGGATGGGACCTATGGAAAGCCCTGATGAGACGAGAGGCCTTAATGTCCGTCACTGGGACCCACATCCTCTCCTCAGGACCATAACCCTCCCAATGAACAAGGTACTGAAGAGAACCGCGGACAAGACGAGAATCCACAATCCTAGAGACCTGAAATTCAAGATTCCCATCAACCATAATCTGAGGAGGAGGCAAAGGCGAGGGTACAATGGGTTGAACATAAGGTTTCAATAAGGACTTATGAAAAACATTATGGATCTTCCAAGTCTGAGGAAGATCAAGACGGTAGGCAACAGGATTGATGACAGACAGGATTTTGTAAGGCCCAATAAACCTAGGACCCAACTTCCAGGAGGGAACCTTCAATTTGATATTCTTGGTAGACAACCACACCAGATCACCAACATTCAGGTCCGGACCAAGCACACGTCTCTTATATGCCACACGCTTATATCTCTCACTCATGCTCTTTAGATTATCCTGAATCTTTTGCCAAATAGATGACAAAGACGAGGAGAATCTGTCCTCATCAGGTAAACCAGAAGACCCCTCTCCCGAGAAAGTCCCAAACTGCGGATGAAACCCATATGCACCAAAAAATGGTGACTTATCAGAGGACTCCTGACGACGGTTATTTAAAGCAAACTCAGCAAGGGACAAAAAAGAACACCAATCCTCTTGATTCTCCGCCACAAAACAGGGCAGATATGTCTCCAGATTCTGATTGACGCGCTCTGTCTGGCCATTCGACTGCGGGTGGAAAGCAGAAGAGAATGACAACCGAACCCCCAAGCGAGAACAGAAAGCCTTCCAGAATCTGGAAACAAACTGCATGCCCCTATCAGAGACTATGTCTGAAGGAATACCATGCAATTTGACAATGTGATCAATAAATGCCTGCGCCAGCGTCTTAGCATTGGGCAAACCAGGAAAAGGGATGAAATGCACCATTTTGCTAAAACGGTCCACCACCACCAGAATCACAGTCTTCCCCGAGGAACGAGGCAGTTCCATTATGAAGTCCATGGACAGATGTGTCCAAGGACGGGAAGGAATGGGTAAGGGAAGGAGAGGACCTGATGGCCGTGAATGAGGGACTTTGGCACGAGCGCACGTCTCGCAGGCTGCCACAAAACCCTCAACCGACTTACGAAGCGCAGGCCACCAGAATCTCCGAGCGATGAGATCCAGTGTGGCTCTTGCCCCGGGGTGCCCAGCAAGGACCGTATCGTGGTGTTCCTTAAAAATCTTGTGTCTTAAAGCGAGAGGCACAAACAACCTCCCAGGAGGACAAAGATCAGGAGCCTCTGACTGGGCTGCCTGCACCTCTGTCTCCAATTCAGAAAAAAGAGCAGAAACCACCACACCTTCAGCCAAAATGGGACCCGGGTCTTCAAAATTCCCGCCTCCCGGAAAACAACGTGACAGGGCATCTGCCTTCACATTCTTAACTCCAGGGCGGAACGTGACAACAAAATTAAATCTTGAAAAGAAAAAAGACCATCTGGCCTGTCTCGGGTTCAGACGCTTGGCTGACTCCAAGTAGGCCAGATTTTTATGGTCAGTATACACGGTAATAGGGTGTCTGGCTCCCTCCAGCCAATGGCGCCATTCCTCAAAAGCCAACTTGATGGCCAACAATTTCCTATCTCCCACATCGTAATTTCTCTCTGCGGAGGAGAGTTTTTTCGAGAAAAAGGCACACGGTCGCCATTTGGCAGGAGAGGAACCCTGAGACAAGACCGCACCCACGCCCACCTCAGAAGCATCAACCTCAACTATGAAGGGTAAAGAAATATCAGGTTGCACCAAGATGGAAGCGGAAGCAAAACTCTCCTTGATATTAGAAAAAGCCTTACGCGCCTCTACCGACCAAGAAGAAAATTCTACCCCCTTTCTGGTCATATCAGTGAGTGGTTTAACAATAGAGCAATAATTCAAAATAAACTTCCTGTAATAATTGGCAAAGCCCAAAAAACGCATCAGCGCCTTCTGTTTCTCAGGAAGCTCCCAATCAAGTACAGCGAGGACCTTCTCGGGGTCCATGTGAAAACCAGAAGCGGAGAGAAGAAACCCCAGAAATTGAATTTCTGGAACCGCAAACACACATTTTTCCAGTTTCGCATATAATTTATTCTCCCGCAGAATGAGCAAGACGTAAATGTTCCTTATGAGTCTTGAAATCAGGAGAAAAAATGTAAATGTCATCCAAATACACTAATACAAATTTTCCCATCAAATGATAAAAAATGCTGTTCACGAAATGCTGAAAAACGGCTGGGGCATTCATCAAACCAAAAGGCATAACCAAATTTTCAAAATGGCCCTCAGGGGTATTGAAGGCCGTCTTCTATTCGTCTCCTTCTCTGACCAGGTTGTATGCCCCTCTTAGATCTAATTTGGAAAAGACTTTAGCCCCAACAACCTGGTTAAACAGGTCCGGGATCAGAGGAAGCGGATAAGGGTCACGAATAGTGATACTGTTCAGCTCCCTGAAATCCAGACAAGGTCTTAAAGAACCATCTTTTTTCTTAAAGAAAAAACCAGCGGCCACAGGTGACTTCGAGGGTCGTATGTGTCCTTTTCTCAGACTCTCAGAGATATAAGCACGCATAGCGATCCTTTCATGTTGGGAAAGATTGTATAAACGAGATTTAGGCAGCTTGGCGCCTGGGATGAGATTAATAGGGCAATCATACTCCCTGCGCGGGGGCAAATCCTGAACTCCACTCTCAGAGAAGACATCCGAAAATTCAGAAAGAAAAGATGGTACAGTCTTAGTAGCAACTTCAGAAACAGATGTCGTGAGGCAATTCTCTCTGCAAAAGTCACTCCAACCATTTATTTGCCTCGCTTGCAAATCAATGGTGGGATTATGTTTAGTGAGCCAGGGTAGCCCCAACACTAGAGGAGTAGGCAAACCGCTAAGGACGAAACATGACACATCCTCAACATGAGCATCACTCACAATTAAACGGATATTGTGATTTATGCCCTTTAATGATTTCTGAGAAAGTGGAGCGGAATCAATAGCAAAAACAGGAATATCCTGGAAACCATGAGTTATTGCAAATTGACTATCAATGAGATTGACCGCTGCTCCACTATCCACAAAAATCTCACAAAAAATGCTCTTGCTCTCTAGCGCCACCCTAGCAGGCAGGACAAAACGGGAACTACAAGCAAACGGAAAACCTTCAATTTCCGCCTCAAACCTGCCAATAGTAACAGACGGAACATTTTTAAAAGATTTTTTCCTTTTTGTTTCTTTATTACTCTCAGAGAACTGCCTGAATCTCCTAGAGGGACAAAAATTGGCCAAATGATTTATACCTCCACAACAAAAACAAACCTTTCCATGCGGGCTGAATCTTCTATTGTCAGAAGCAATCAACCCCAGCTGCATGGGCTCCTGCTCAGAAGGGGCTGACAGCGACTGAGACCCCTGCGCACAGAATGCGACCGCTGCACTGTCCTGGGACTGAGTATGACAGGAAGGAAAGATCTCTCCTCTCTCTCTAAGACGCCTGTCAATACGAATGGCCTGAGACATAGCAGAGTCCAAGGAAATAGGCCTTTCATGAAAGACAAATGCATCTTTCAATCCCTCTGAAAGACCATGGCAAAATTGACTTCGGAGTGCAGCATCATTCCAACCAGTATCAGCTGCCCATCTCCGAAATTCTGAGCAGTATATCTCTGCGGATTGTTTACCCTGGCATAATAGACGTAGTCTAGACTCAGCCAGAGCAATACGATCCGGATCATCCTATATCTGACCCAGGGCTAAAAAGAATTCATCCACTGAACAGAGGGGCCTTGCCCCTTCCGGTAGCTAAAAGGCCCAGGACTGAGCGTTACCCCTGAGCAGCGATATAATGATCCCCACCCTCCGTTCCTCATCATCAGAGGAATGGGGAAGAAGGCGAAAATGGAGTTTGCAAGCCTCTCTAAAACGCACAAAATTCTCACTACCCCTGGAAAACGTATCAGGGAGCGAGATCTTAGGCTCAGAACAAACTCCATGAACGCCAGCTGAACCGTTCACTTGAAGCTGAGAAAAAGTCCTGCGGAGATCAGCTACCTCCAATGAAAGACCCTGAAGGCGTTCAGCCAAAAGTGAAACCGGATCCATGCTTAAGACGGTTTTGGTGGCTTATAATGTCACGGACGGTGTACAGGAAACAAGACAAAGCAACATGCATATATGACTCAATGGATCCAAAGCTAAGGAACCAAAAGGAAGACCCCTGCACAAGACCTAGCACTTTCCCTGGCTGCTCAGCCTATGCAAAGATCCCAAAGGTGGATGGTTGCATATCCACGTACCTCGACTATATAACCCCTGAACACCCTACAATAGTGAGGGGACACGACCACCGGCTCCCTACACCAGACACGGAGGGAGTCAGGGTCACCTGGGATCCAGCAAACAGAAAATAACAGATAAATGTGCAGCACTTAACTTTGTAGCAGACTGGGAAACAGGATCAGCATGCACACACACTCCAGGAAGAAGTATAAGCCGCCCAGTAAAGCATTATGGGGAGGAATTTAAAGGGAAGCAATCAGTCCAACTACATGACAGCTGAGAGAGGCTAACGAGATGAGGAACTGAATACCACAACAAAGAAAACTCAAGGAGGAGGTTCTGAAAGGCCTCTGTCAGAGCTTCTCAGCTGTCTGGTTGTGACACTTCTACAAGATCATTAATAAATATATTGAAGAGAATAGGGCCCAATACTGACCCCTGAGGTACTCCACTAGTGACAGTGACCCAATCTGAGTATGTACCGTTAATAACCACCCTCTGTTTTCTATCATTGAGCCAGTTACTTACCAACTTACAGACGTTTTCTCCCAGTCCGAGCATTCTCATTTTATATACTAACCTTTTATTTGGTACAGTGTCAAATGCTTTGGAGAAGTCCAGATACACGACATCCATTGATTCGCCGCTGTCAAGTCTAGAACTTACCTCCTCATAGAAACTGATTAAATTAGTTTGGCATGACCAATTCCTCAGGAAGCCATGCTGATATGGCGTTATTTGCTTATTTCCATTGAGATGCTCTAACATAGCATCCCTCAGAAAACCTTCAAACAGTTTACCCACAACAGATGTTAAACTTACCGGCCTATAGTTTCCAGGCTTTGATTTTGGACCCTTTTTGAATATTGGCACCACATTTGCCATGCGCAAATCCTGTGGGACATTCCATGTCAGTATAGAATCTGCAAATATCAGAAATAAGGGTCTGGCTATGACATTACTTAATTCCCTTAGGATACGGGGGTGTATGCCATCCGGTCCTGGCGATTTGTCTATTTTAATCTTTTCAAGTCGCTGTTGCACTTCTTCCTGGGTCAGACAGGACACTTTTAATGGGGAATTTATTTCAACATTCAGCATTTCATCTGACAGTTTATTTTCCTCAGTGAATAAATTGGAGAAAAAAATATTTAACAGCTTTGCTTTCTCCTCGTCGCTCTCTGCAACTCCCCCCTCATTACTCTTTAAAGGGTCGACACCTTCAGATTTATACTTTTTAACATTTATATAATTGAAGAACATTTTAGGGTTAGTTTTACTCTCTTTGGCAATTAATCTCTCGGTCTCTAGTTTGGCCGCTTTTATTTGTTTTTTACATGTTCTATTTTTTTCCTTATAGTTTTTCAGTGCTTCCGTACTACCCTCCTGTTTTAGTGTTTTATATGCTTTCTTTTTGTCATTTATTGCTTTCTTTACAGTTCTGTTTATCCACATTGGTTTCTTTTTGTTCTTTAACCTTTTATTTTCATATGGTATGTACCTCTCACAATGAGAATTTAGGATGCTTTTAACCACTTCAGCCCCGCTAGGTGAAACCCCCTTCATGACCAGGCCACTTTTTACACTTCGGCACTACACTCCTTTCACCGTTTATCGCTCGGTCATGCAACTTACCACCCAAATGAATTTTACCTCCTTTTCTTCTCACTAATAGAGCTTTCATTTGGTGGTATTTTATTGCTGCTGACATTTTTACTTTTTTTGTTATTAATCAAAATGTAACGATTTTTTTGCAAAAAAATGAAATTTTTCACTTTCAGCTGTGAAATTTTGCAAAAAAAACGACATCCATATATAAATTTTTCGCTAAATTTATAGTTCTACATGTCTTTGATAAAAAAAAAATGTTTGGGCAAAAAAAAAATGGTTTGGGTAAAAGTTATAGCATTTACAAACTATGGTACAAAAATGTGAATTTCCGCTTTTTGAAACGGCTCTGATTTTCTGAGCACCTGTCATGTTTCCTGAGGTTCTACAATGCCCAAACAGTAGAAGAACCCCACAAATGACCCCATTTCGGAAAGTAGACACCCTAAGGTATTCGCTGATGGGCATAGTGAGTTCATAGAACTTTTTATTTTTTGTCACAAGTTAGCGGAAAATGATGATTATTTTTATTTTATTTTTTTTCCTTACAAAGTCTCATATTCCACTAACTTGCGACAAAAAATAAAAAATTCTAGGAACTCACCATGCCCCTCACAGAATACCTTGGGGTGTCTTCTTTCCAAAATGGGGTCACTTGTGGGGTAGTTATACTGCCCTGGCAATTTAGGGGCCCAAATGTGTGAGAAGAACTTTGCAATCAAAATGTGTAAGAAATGACCGGTGAAATCCGAAAGGTGCACTTTGGAATATGCGCCCCTTTGCCCACCTTGGCAGCAAAAAAGTGTCACACATGTGGTATCGCCGTACTCAGGAGAAGTTGGGGAATGTGTTTTGGGGTGTCATTTCACATATAACCATGCTGGGTGAGAGAAATATCTTGGCAAAAGACAACTTTTCCCATTTTTTTATACAAAGTTGGCATTTGACCAAGATATTTTTCTCACCCAGCATGGGTATATGTAAAATGACACCCCAAAACACATTCCCCAACTTCTCCTGAGTACGGCGATACCAGATGTGTCACACTTTTTTGCTGCCAAGGTGGGCAAAGGGGCACATATTCCAAAGTGCACCTTTCAGATTTTGCAGGGCATTTTTTACACATTTTGATTGCAAGGTACTTCTCACACATTTGGGCCCCTAAATTGCCAGGGCAGTATAACTACGCCACAAGTGACCCCATTTTGGAAAGAAGACACCCTAAGGTATTCCGTGAGGGGCACTGCGAGTTCCTAGAATTTTTTATTTTTTGTCACAAGTTAGCGGAAAATGATGATTTTTTTTTTTTTCTCTTTTTTCCTTACAAAGTCTCATATTCCACTAACTTGCGACAAAAAAAAAAAAATTCTAGGAACTCGCCATGCCCCTCACGGAATACCTTGGGGTGTCTTCTTTCCAAAATGGGGTCACTTGTGGCGTAGTTATACTGCCCTGGCAATTTAGGGGCCCATATGTGTGAGAAGTACTTTGCAATCAAAATCTGTAAAAAATGACCGGTGAAATATGAAAGGTGCACTTTGGAATATGCGCCCCTTTGCCCACCTTGGCATCAAAAAAGTGTGACACATCTGGTATCGCCGTACTCAGGAGAAGTTGGGGAATGTGTTTTGGGGTGTCATTTTACATATACCCATGCTGGGTGAGAAAAATATCTTGGTCAAATGCCAACTTTGTATAAAAAAATGGGAAAAGTTGTCTTTTGCCAAGATATTTCTCTCACCCAGCATGGGTATATGTAAAATGACACCCCAAAACACATTCCCCAACTTCTCCTGAGTACGGCGATACCAGATGTGTCACACTTTTCGCTGCCAAGGTGGGCAAAGGGGCACATATTCCAAAGTGCACCTTTCGGATTTTGCAGGCCATTTTTTACACATTTTGATTGCAAAGTACTTCTCACACATATGGGCCCCTAAATTGCCAGGGCAGTATAACTACGCCACAAGTGACCCCATTTTGGAAAGAAGACACCCCAAGGTATTCCGTGAGGGGCACTGCGAGTTCCTAGAATTTATTTTTTTTTGTCACAAGTTAGCGGAAAATGATGATGTTTTTTTTTGGGGGGTTTTTTTCTGACAAAGTCTCATATTCCACTAACTTGCGACAAAAAATAAAAAATTCTAGGAACTCGCCGTGCCCCTCACAGAATACCTTGGGGTGTCTTCTTTCCAAAATGGGGTCACTTGTGGGGTAGTTATACTGCCCTGGCAATTTAGGGGCCCAAATGTGTGAGAAGAACTTTGCAATCAAAATGTGTAAAAAATGGCCTGCAAAATCCGAAAGGTGCACTTTGGAATATGTGCCCCTTTGCCCACCTTGGCATCAAAAAAGTGTCACTTATCTGGTATCGCCGTACTCAGGAGAAGTTGGGGAATGTGTTTTGGGGTGCCATTTTACATATACCCATGCTGGGTGAGAGAAATATGTTGGCAAACGACAACTTTTCCCATTTTTTTATACAAAGTTGGCATTTGACCAAGATATTTTTCTCACCCAGCATAGGTATATGTAAAATGACACCCCAAAACACATTCCCCAACTTCTTCTGAGTACGGCAATACCAGATGTGTCACACTTTTTTGCAGCCTAGATGCGCAAAGGTGCCCAAATTCCTTTTAGGAGGGCATTTTTAGACATTTGGATCCCAGACTTCTTCTCACACTTTAGGGCCCCTAAAAAGCCAGGGCAGTATAAATACCCCACATGTGACCCCACTTTGGAAAGAAGACACCCCAAGGTATCCAATGAGGGGCCTGGCAAGTTCATAGAAATTTTTTTTTTTTCGCATAAGTTAGCGGAAATTGATTTTTTTTTGTTTTTTCTCACAAAGTCTCACTTTCCGCTAACTTAGGACAAAAATTTCAATCTTTCATGGACTCAATATGCCCCTCAGCAAATACCTTGGGGTGTCTTCTTTCCAAAATGGGGTCAGTTGTGGGGTGTTTGTACTGCCCTGGCATTTGAGGGTCTCCGCAATCATTACATGTATGGCCAGCATTAGGAGTTTCTGCTATTCTCCTTATATTGAGCATACAGGTAATGAGATTTTTTTTTCCGTTCAGCCTCTGGGCTGAAAGAAAAAAATGAACGGCACAGATTTCTTCATTCGCATCGATCAATGTGGATGAAAAAATCTCTGCCAAAAAAAAAAAATGGAGGGGAAAGGCGTCTGCCAGGACATAGGAGCTCCGCCCTACATCCATACCCACTTAGCTCGTATGCCCTGGCAAACCAGATTTCTCCATTCGCATCAATCGATGTGGATGAATAAATCATTGCCGGGATTTTTTTTTTTATATATATATATATATATACAAAATGCTTGCCAAAGCATAGGAACGCCGCCTCCTCCTCAGCTCGTATGCTTCGGCAAACGTATCTGTCACTGCAGAGGAGAAAATCCCGTCTTGCAGCGCCGCATACACCGACTTGCGTGTAATCTGACAGCAGCGCAATGCTTCTGTCAGAATGCACATCGGTGCTGCAGCTAGTAGATCGGTTGGTCCACCTGGAAGGTAAAAAGACAAAAAAAAAAAAAAAAAAGAAAAAACCAGGCCACAACGCAATAATTTTATTAACTTTGGAACAGAACATGTAACTTTAACTTTTGGAACTAAACATTAACCTGTTTGCTTACCTGTTTTTTTTTTTTTTGTTTTTTTTTTTGTTTTTTTACCTTTATAGAACAAACCTCTCCTTCCCCATGGGTCAATGTGCAAAGCGCAAATCGCCCAAAGATGTGGCGAAGTGCGTTATGCACTTTGTCCCATGTGAAAGGAGACGTTTGCAGCAGCTGTGAGTGAATGGGCCCTAATAGCCCTGTGTGCCTATCCTGGTGAGATGATCCCTATGCTAATAGTGTACCTGTGAGTGGTACTTCCGGAAACACTCTCCAAAGCATAGGGCAGGGTGGTCGGGACAGTCAGGACAGAAATAGCGGGTGTCACGCCTTATTCCACTCCTGCTACAGACACGACATTTTTTTCGGGGTGGCGGTCGGTTTGAGGTACCAGCAACGACACTGGGGAAGTGTCGCTCGTGTAGACGGCTAACTACACTGGTGGATGGGGCCACGGAACCTCCTGGATACAGGAGGTTCGCGATGATCTCTTCCTGAAATTTGAGGAAGGATCCAGTTCTCCCAGCCTTACTGTAGAGAACAAAACTATTGTACAGAGCCAATTGAATTAAATATACAGACACCTTCTTATACCAGCGTCTGGTGCGTCGGGAAACTAAATACGGAGCCAACATCTGGTCATTGAAGTCGACCCCTCCCATGTGGAGGTTATAGTCGTGGACTGAGAGGGGCTTTTCAATGACACGGGTTGCTCGCTCAATTTGGATTGTCGTGTCTGCGTGAATGGAGGAGAGCATGTAAACGTCACGCTTGTCTCTCCATTTCACCGCGAGCAGTTCTTCGTTACACAGTGCGGCCCTCTGCCCCCTTGCAAGACGGGTGGTAACGAGCCGTTGGGGGAAGCCCGCGCGACTAGTTCGCGCGGTACCACAGGCGCCAATCCGTTCTAGAAACAAATGCCTAAAGAGGGCCACACTTGTGTAAAAATTGTCCACATAAAGATGGTACCCCTTGCCGAATAAGGGTGACACCAAGTCCCAAACTGTCTTCCCACTGCTCCCCAGGTAGTCAGGGCAACCGACCGGCTCCAGGGTCTGATCTTTTCCCTCATAGACCCGAAATTTGTGGGTATAGCCTGTGGCCCTTTCACAGAGCTTATACAATTTGACCCCATACCGGGCGCGCTTGCTTGGGATGTATTGTTTGAAGCCAAGGCGCCCGGTAAAATGTATTAGGGACTCGTCTATGCAGATGTTTTGCTCTGGGGTATAAATATCTGCAAATTTCTGGTTGAAATGGTCTATGAGGGGCCGAATTTTGTGGAGCCGGTCAAAAGCAGGGTGGCCTCTGGGACGAGAGGTGCTGTTGTCACTAAAGTGCAGGAAACACAGGATGGTCTCAAATCGTGTCCTGGACATAGCAGCAGAGAACATGGGCATGTGATGAATCGGGTTCGTGGACCAATATGACCGCAATTCATGTTTTTTTGTCAGGCCCATGTTGAGGAGGAGGCCCAGAAAAGTTTTAATTTCGGAAACTTGGACTGGTTTCCACCGGAAAGACTGGGCATAAGAGCTTCCCGGGTTAGCGGTTATAAATTGTGTGGCATATCTGTTTGTTTCGGCCACAACTAAGTCTAAAAGCTCCGCAGTCAAGAACAGCTCAAAAAATCCCAGGGCCGAACCGATCTGAGCCGTCTCAACCCGAACTCCAGACTGGGCAGTGAAAGGGAAAACTACGGGTGCGGCGGAAGTTGGGGACTGCCAATCAGGGTTTGCCAGCACCTCTGGGATTCTAGGGGCTCTACGGGCACGTCTTTGCGGTGGCTGCGACGGGGTCACTACTGCACGTGCCACCGTACCAGCTTCAACTGCCCTTCTGGTGCTCGCTACTTCACCAGGTTGTACGGCAGTGCTGGTACTAGGTCCAGGAAGGGCTGGGCTGCTGGTGTATGCCTCACCACGTAATCCGACAGCACCAGCCCCACTCTGCTGCTCTTGAAGCGGATCCTGCGCAACCTGCGGTCTAGCGACACGGGGCCGGGTACGCCTGGTGCTATCAGGGACCTCAACCTCCTCGTCCGAACTTTGGGTCAGAGAGCCACTGCTTTCTACAGGTTCGTATTCTGACCCGCTGGATTCATCAGATGAGGGTTCCCACTCCTCATCCGACTGGGTCAGAAGCCTGTAGGCCTCTTCAGAAGAATACCCCCTGTTAGACATGTGGGCAACTAAATTTCGGGGTATTCCCTGAGACTACCCAAGAAAAAAAAAAGCAAGCCTGTCTTACAAAGGGGAGCCTAGCGAAGTACCGGAGGCCGCTGCGGTTGATAAAAAATATCAAAACTGATTTTTTTATCGCCGCAGTGCGTGTAAAGTGAATGTGCAGTGATCAAAAAAAAAAAAATTTTTTGTCACTGCGGTGGGGCGGGCGTGGGCAAACGCACGTGTGGGCGACCGATCAGGCCTGATCGGGCAAACACTGCGTTTTGGGTGGAGGGCGAACTAAAGTGACACTAGTACTATTATAGATCTGACCGTGATCAGTTTTGATCACTTTCAGATACTATAAAAGTACAAATGCTGATTAGCGATACGCTAATCAGCGAATAACGGACTGCGGTGCGGTGGGCTGGGCGCTAACTGATCGCTAACTACCTAACCAAGGGACCTAAACTATACCTAAAACCTAACGGTCAATAACAGTGAAAAAAAAAAAAGTGACAGTTTGCACTGATCACTTTTTTTCCTTTTCACTAGTGATTGACAGGGTGATCAAAGGGTTAATTGGATGCTGGGAGGTGATCTGGGGGCTAAGTGTACTGTAGTGGGTACTCACAGTAATGATGTGCTCCTCTGCTCCTCTCCTGGAACCAACCGACCAAAAGAAGGAGCAGAGGAGCACAGCAGCCATATAACCCCATCATATTTACTAATATGATGGGTTATGTGGCTGCTGATTGGATTTTTTGAAAATCATCAACCTGCCAGCCAATGATCGTGGCCGGCAGGTTGATGACGAAGTTCTTCTTTGAATTTTGCCGGCCCGCGATGCGCATGCGCGGGCCGGCATACCCGGAAATCTCGCGTCTCGCGAGAGGACGCACCGGCGCGTCCACCCAGAACAGCACGACCGCCGCGAAGACGCAATCCTGCGTACGGCGGTCGTGAGGTGGTTAAAGATATCCAATTTTGTGGCTGTATTTTTATTTGTGAGGACTTTATCCCATTTAGTTAGGCCGATGGCCTCTCTTAGTTGGCTAAATTTAGCTTTTTTGAAGCTTGGTATTTTTGTTCCTCCCTGTAGAAATGCTCTTTTGAATGATAATTGGAAGGTTATTACTTTATGGTCACTATTTCCCAGGTGTCCCCCAACCTGCACGTCTGTTGTTCTGTCAGGTCTATTGGTTAATACTAAGTCCAGTATGGCTGTCCCTCTAGTCGGGTCCTGAACCAGTTGGGAGAGGTAATTGTCTTTGGTTATTGCCAAGAACCTGTTTCCTTTATGAGATATACAAGTTTCAGTTTGTTGAAGTCCCCCATAATTACCACCTCATTATGATTTGCCGCCTTGTCTATCTCACTTAGTAGTAGATTTTCTGTGGACTCTGGTATATTAGGTGGTTTATAGTAAACTCCTATTAGTAATTTATTATTGTTTTTAGCTCCATGTATTGCTACCTACAGTGACTCCACATGTTCATGTCCCTCACTTATATCTTCACGGAGTGTGGGCTTTAGACAGGACTGTACATAAAATGCAGACCCCTCCCCCTCTCCGGTTTTGACGATCCTTTCTAAACAGACTGTAACCCTGTACATTAACTGCCCAGTCATAGCTATCATCCAGCCATGTCTCAGTTATTCCCACTATGTCATAGTCCTCCTCACACATCCCTAATTCCAGTTCACCAGTTTTATTAGTCAGGCTTCTGGCATTAGTATACATACATTTGAGAGGTTTATGTATATTTTTTACCCTACACCTTTCCTTCTGAACTGTTCTAGTCCCTCCTTCCATTCCTCCCCCCAGTCCCACTACCTTGCCCCCGGTCTCTATCTGCACTATCTTCCCCTCCTATAATGTAATTCCCCCCCCCCAGTCCCTAGTTTAAACACTCATCCAACCTTCTAGCCATCTTTCTCCCCAGCACAGCTGCCCCTTCCCCATTGAGGTGCAGCCTGTCCCTACGATAGAGCCTGTAGCTGACAGAGAAGTCGGCCCAGTTCTCCAGGAACCCAAACCCCTCCTTCCTACACCAGTTCTTGAGCCACTTGTTAATCTCGCTAATCTCCCGCTGCCTTTCTTGTATGGCCCGTGGTACAGGTAGTATTTTGGAAAATACTACCTTTGAGGTCCTTGCCCTAAGCTTTTGACCTAAATCCCTGAAATCATTTTTAAGGACTCTCCACCTACCCCTAACTTTGTCATTGGTTCCGATATGGACCATGACCGCTGGATCTTCTCCAGCCCCTCCCAGTAATCTGTCAAGCCGATTCGCGATGTGTCAAACTCTAGCACCAGGAAGACAGCACACTGTTCGGCGATCACGTTCTTTGTGACAGATTTCCCTATCTGTTTCCCTAATAATTGAGTCTCCCACTACCAGCATCTGTCTGGCCTGCCCTGCTCTCCTGGTCCCCTGCTTACCAGAGCTGACATTCCCCTGACTGGCAGAGGAAGTGTCCGGCTGCGGCGGTGCCGTCCCTGGACTGACATCCCCCTCATCTGCCAAACGTGCAAACTTGTTGGGGTGTGTCAGATCAGGGCTAGCCTCCCTGGCACTCTTCCCTCTACCCCGCTTTCTGTTACCCAGCTAGCTACCTCACTTTCCCGTCTGTTTCCTCCTCTCTGTCACCCTCCCCCTCATCTACCCCAAAGAGTGCTTGCTCGGTGAGAAGCAAACTCTTTTGCAAATTGTCAATGCCTCTCAGTGTTGCAACTTGCCCGTCTAGAGACTCGATTTGCGATTCCAAACTGGATTTTTGCTCACATCTTGAACAAAGATATACACCCTTGAACGGCAGTTCCAGGACTGCATACATCATGCAAGATGTGCACTGGACTGCGTTGTCAATTGTGCAACACATACTAAATGGGGATTACACCACAAAAGCGAAAAATACAATATAATGTAGTACTAAGAAACTGGCTAATTGCAGTCCCCCACTGAAGTCCCTGAATCTAAAGTCACTTAATCTTAAGTCACACACTTACGCAACCACACTTAATCAACCACGCGTCGCGGTCAAACTCGCGTTATATATCTCCTTATATAAATATAAATGCATCTCACTACACCAGCCTGGTTTGTTTTGCCTCTGGATTCCAAAAAGTTTTTTTCTGCAGAATTTTCTCTGTGCTGAACTTTTGATTTGCAACGCCTATATGAAGATATACCCACTATACGAGACTAGAATTGTCCATTATAGATACTCTACCCAAGCGTATTTCCAATTATTTGAGATACCAGTTTCTACTATATATTTACAAGAATTTCTTTAGGGCTCTATTACATTAACCTCCATAGCTCCATTATGGACAGACTCTATATATTTTGGTTTATTTGACTTTTTCCTGTTAATTTGTTACTTACAGTCAGGTCCATAAATATTGGGACATTGACACAATTCTAACATTTTTGGCTCTATGCACCACCACAATGGATTTGAAAGTCTTCTTTTGATTGTTAACTTTGACACACATACACCTACCTCCTGGAGAGTGTTCTTGATCTGGCCAACTGTTGTGAAGGGTGATTTCTTCACCAGGGAGAGAATTCTTTGGTCATCCACCACAGTTGTTTTCCGTGGTCTTCCGGTGTTGCTGAGCCCACCGATGTGTTTCTTCTTTTTGAGAATGTTCCAAACAGTTGTTTTGGCCACGCCTAATGTTTTTGCTATCTCTCTGATAGGTTTGTTTTTTCAGCCTAATGATGGCTTGATTCACTCACAGTGACAGCTCTTTGGAACTCATCCAAATGCAAATAGCACACTTCAAATGAACTCTGGACCCTTCATCTGCTCATTGTAATTGGGATAATGAGGGAATAACACACACCTGGCCATGGAACATCTGAGAAGCAAATTGTCCCATTACTTTTGGTCCCTTAACAAGTGGGAGGCACATATGCAAACTGTTGTAATTCCTACACCGTTCACCTGATTTGGATGTAAATGCCCTTAAATTAATGCTGACAGTCTGCAGTTAAAGCACATCTAGTTTGTTTCATTTCAAATCCATTGTGGTGGTGTATAGAGACAAAAATTTTAGAATTATGTCGCTGTCCCAATATTTATAGACCTGACTGTATATGTATTGTTTTGAAAATGATCCAAGTGGGACCGAAACGTCACATGTACACATGAAAGTTGCCTTGGATTTGAAAACCAAATAAAAATAAGCACAATACTTCAAACAAATCTCAAGAAGTGCCTACATTTATTTTCTCTACTAAATTCTACAGGGTTGGGACCCCATGACTAGAGCACCCGAATAATAGGACACAGGTGCCACATCCTTCTAAGAGTGTAAATCCAGCCTAAGAAAAGTCACATAATCTGTTTTATAGTCAAGATGGCTTATAATCATAAAAGTTTTGCCATAGGTAGTGGATGAAAAAGTGTTAGTATTATGCGCAATTAGGCAGAAGAGACACCTTGTTGCACCACATTTAAACCTGCCTGGATTCTGAGTCTTGGGGGGGGGGGTTCTTTTTTATATGCAAATTTATGTTGTTTTAAACGGCTTAGAACTAACAAATTTTTAATAGTAGGGGCCGTCTTGAAAGTGATACCTGGTTGTCTAGGTAGTATTTTCCACAGGATACGTTAGTAGGATTTGCCTATGTTTTTTCTTAATGGCAAGTATACTCTGGTGTGAACTGGTAAAGATAAAATTACCATATTTTTCGCCCTATAAGATGCACTTTGTCAGTGCGTCTTATGAGGCAAGCACTAATACTAATTAGTGCGGGAAGCAGTGAATGCAGTGCTCCCTGGGCTCTGTACTCACCGCTTCCTGGTGCTCTGTGACCTCACGCTTTGTGTGTTGTGTCACATCACAGCGTGCGGCAGGAAGAAGAAGAGAGCTGGATCCTAGGAGCAGCATCCAGAGCAGGAGAGGTGCATTGATTTCTATTTTATTGACGTATAGGGGTCTGATCTGAGGTATGGGGGTTATTTATATTTGGGTCTAATCTGAGGTCTTATTAGGGCTTATTGACGTTGGGGGTCTGATTGGAGCTCTGAGCTGATGTCTGATTAACATTGGGGGTCTGATTGCTAGTCTGAGCTCTAATTACATTTTTTGCTTCTTCTCCTCCTCTAAAACCTAGGTGCGTCTTATAGAGCGAAAATTTGATTTACAGGTATATTTCCTGAAGCTCTTTTAGTACAGGACACTAGGCATTCTTGCGTTCCAGTACATCGTTAACTAACTCCTTGGGGTGGACTTTTTCATGGAATCTCCCTTCTAGTTCCTTGAATTAAGGTAAAAAAGTAGAGTTTTCCGTACAGTTCTTAAGGATATGTTTTAACTGGCTGTATCAGATGTTATTTAACCATTTCTTATAATGGTTATTGGTATAGTGAATATAGCTATTGCTAGCAATAGCTGTTTTAAAATAAATTGATGCAATAAAATGTGTCATTGTGTGAGATGTTAACGTCTAAAATAAGCAATTTGTGTTTCATTAAAATCCAACGATAGAGAGATACCCCAATCATCAGGGAGAAAAAAAAGCTCACTGTGAGAAATAGACAACATTTCTTATAACTTTTATTATCTGTGTATGTTTTATACCTCTCGTGTGATCCTATATATTTTCCATTCTGTGATTGTACATGCTGTTCCGTCTGGGCCTGCAGGTGGAATACACACTGCCCTTGGAGGAAATCAGTTTATCGCCTGAATGTAAAAATATAAAAAAAATGGCCCTTTGCAAGTGGCAATGAAGATGGTTCTTGGAAAGGTACACACTCAGACAGCATGGAACCTCACCCAGCAGGGGTCCAGAGGATGAAAAAAATACCTCATAAGCAATAACTCATTTCTGATACAACTTGCGTATTAATAATTGTGATCATTGCATTCTGCGTGATGTGGGCATCGTAGGGGGTCTAAACATCCCATCCCTGACAGTCAGCATTCCCACATAACCAGTATCTCACCTTCTGGGACAACCACATCGGTCATGTGTGGTATCAAAATGGTTAGCCAGATAAAATATATATATTATTAAAACATCTCAGGTCCCGAATATCCATTAATGTGGACGGGAAGCCATGTTTTATTAATATTTCATGTCTACCAGCTGAGTAAGAGAGGTGAAGCATGCACAGGTAATGAGGGCCATTCCAGAAGGCTGGGACAGAATAGGAGGAAGACTCCTCTCAGCAATACCCTCTGCCGAATGGGGATAGACATTAACTATTGGGAACATTTCTTTGACACAATTTGGGTATCCGATCAACATTGGGTTGTGTTCAACTTTCCTCCTGTCCCCAGAAAACCCAGAATGGACTCTGACCGCACAATTCGTTGAGTAAGAACCTTCCTGCTTTTTATCCTTATTTTTATACGGTTTTGTGCACATTTATGTATGTCTTATTTCCTGTAACTTTTTGTAACTAAATAGTGTAGCCTTTTAGTACATTAAGGGTACTTTCACACTTGTGGCAGAGTGATCCAGCAAGCAGATCTGGCAAAACATATGCCAACTGATGGCATTTGTAAGACTGATCGGCATCCTGATCAGTCTTAAAAATGCCTGATCAGGACTTCCGCTTCCGGCGCTGCCATGTGAAGTAGCAGAGCTCGGAGCTCCCTCTTACCGCCGACTCTGCTGATCATTTTGTGCCGTGGGGAGACGTTTAAAACCCCTGAGGGAAGTGAGGTGGACATTGCTTACCAACTCCTGGATGTCGATGGACCGCTATCTCCTGCGGAGCGGTCAGAAATACGCAGGTGCGCACCAGGCAGCCTCTCAGGATGTGGCAAAGATGGCGGACAGCCAGCCACTGCTGTTTTAAGAGGAGAGCCCTCAGAACTCCCAGGGCGCTGTGACTCTACTGTGAAGCCCTGACCCTCTAGATTACAAAAATCTGGCCACAGAAGTGGCGCATTATGCCGGACATCCAAAAGACATTGGAGACTACTATAATGGCCTCTTTTAACTCTCTGAGAGAGGAGGTCAGCCAGACCAGCCTTCAAGTGGGAAACTTGGAAAGAGAGCTGCGCTCTCTCCAGCAACAAGTTGGGGACTCTAACTCAGTTATTCAATCGCAGCAGCATGCTCTGGATTACTTGCGCTCCAAGGTTGATGACCTAGAGAACAGGTCCCGCTGCAATAACCTGAGGGTGGTGGGATTACCTGAATCCATCAAAGGAAGCTCCTGGATTTATGTGAACGAGAACTGCCAGAAGCCCTTGGTTTAAATTTTTTCTGCAGGGTGGAACGCACCCACAGGGTACTACTGCAACGTCTCCTCGCAATGGGGATGGAAGACCGCGCCAAGTTATATTTAAGCTCTTGGACTTTAATGATAAGGTGGCTATGTTTCGCAGCTTCCGCAGGAGGCAGCACCCGATCACCCTTAGAGGCTACAGAATTCTGCTATTTGAGGACTTTTCAACAGATGTTGCGAAAAAACGTAAGGCTTTCAGCCCTATTTGCACCAAGCTTTATCATCAGAACATTCGCTTTCAACTTCTGTTTCCAGCGGTGCTGAAGATTCACTGTGCCCAGGGAAGTACAGTTACTTTTCGATCCCCTTTTGAGGCGGAAAAGGACATCAGCGGGATTCTTGAGTCGGAGCTACGGGACGCTGCCCTTTCTCCTCAGCAGCCTTCACCGAGGATCCATGGATCGTCAGCAGAGAGGCCATTTGCAAAACGGCTCGCTGCTCCAGAAGCAAAAGATGAAGCGGCCAGGACTTAAGTAGGAGGGAACCTGGGGACTACTGCATTAATCTTCGGGATGTGGTGGTAGCATTCTAGCTCGAGTGTGCCTTTTTTCTCATGATGTTTACAGGAGATATATTCTTGTTTATAGTCAGGAATTTTTTTCTAGTCTACATGGGATGGTTAATTTAGCCTCACTAGTTATTACTATTAGGCCTCATGCAAATGACATTGTTTGGGTCCGCATTGGCGGCTTGGATGCGGAAATATAACATGTCCTATTCTTGTCCGCGCTTTGCGGACAAGAATAGGCATTTATATTGCTGTCGCCCGTTCCGTTCCGCAAATTGCGGAAGGCAACACAGGCGGCTTCCGTTTTTTGTGGATCCGTTGTTCGCGGGCCGCAAAAAAAAGAACGGTCGTGTGCATGAGGCCTTAGGCAGTGTATTAAGGAGTTCCGCCATGGCAGAAAAAAGAGAAGTCAACACCCAGATTTAGGGAAGGCATAAGTCATCTAGCCTTAGTGCCTGGCGGGTATCACCTGCAGTATTTACAGGCACTGTTTATGTCAGTTACTTTGTGTATTGTGTCCCCCCGCTTCCTTTCCTACTCACCAGCTGCTCTCTCTGCCCGAGGATCCGTGGTCACTGGAGCTATTATGAAGATCATTTCCTGGAATGTCTAGGGACTGCGCTCACCGCAGAAACATTCCAAAATTTTGCGACAATTGAAACACCTGCAGCCTGACATAGTTCTTCTTCAGGAGACTCATCTTGATGAAAAGGATTTCTTTTGATTAAAGAAGATTTGGGTAGGCTCTGTTTATGGATCCTCGGCCAGAGAGCGCAGGGCAGGAGTGCTTACACTGCTCCACAAGCACTTTTCAGGAACAGTGATCTTGGAATCTCATGATAGTGAGGACAGATGGCATAGGCTGCAGGTTGAATTTGAAGCAACCTCATATAGTATTCACAATGTCTATGCCCCAAATGATAACAACACACTTTTTTATGCTCTTCTAGAGAACAGACTGCACACGGATGGGACTCCTAATAGGATTGTGGGTGGGCGACTTCAACTCAGTTGCCTCTGTTCTGGAAGACCGGAAAAGAGCTGAAGGGGCTAAGGGTTCGCTGAGACTCTCTGACAGGGTCTTACAACCTTTTATGGCCTCCACAGGCCTACATGATACCTGGCGTTCCCTACACCCTGATAATAGGGAATCTACGCACTTTTCCCATGCACACAATGCTTGGTCTCGAATAGATTATCTTTTTGTGTCTTCACATATGTCTTCTAGGGTAGTCTCCTCCGAGATCCATGAGCTACTCATCTCTAATCACTCACCTATTTTGGTGGCTGGAGTACCAGGGGGATAATCCTCGGGGTGCATCAGATGTTTCGATTCACTGGGAAACTGCCAAAGTGGTCTTGAGAGGTCGGATAATCAGTTATGTGAGTAATTTGCGCAAAGTGGTTGCCCAGCAATATCAGGAAGCTAGCACTGCCCTACGAATAGCGTACACTAATTTTCTTCAGGCGGCAATAGACCCAGCATAAGGATATATGGCTGGCAGCTAGAAGTAATTTTGAATTGTTAGTCGTTAGTCAATAGGCGGGAGGACATGTATCGCTCAGAGTACCAGACTGATCTTTTCTGATTTGGGAACAAGTCAGGCAAAATGTTAGTGAATTTGGCCAGGGGTAGAAGGGTTCTCACAGTCATTACGTCATTAAGGGATGAGGGTGGAGTTTCGCATACGAACCCTAAACTAATGAACAAACTGCTAGGAAAGTATTATGAGCGACTCTATCGGGACACTCCAGGGGAGGGTAAATGTTTTTTATCCACGATCAAGCTCCCATCTTTGACGGCGGAACAGCAGGGGATTCTAAGCGCGGAAATATCGGCTGAGGAGATTCTGCACGCTATAAGTTCTTTGCATAATGGGAAAGCGCCAGGCCCTGATGGGTTTTCAGGAGAGTTTTATAAATTATAAGGTGTTATAAGACCATCTCGCCCCCACCCTAGTTGAATACATTAATCACCTCTTACGTACGGGTAATTTTCCTGCAATGTGGCTTACATTAAATTGATACTGAAGCCTAATAAGGATCCGCAGGACCCGGATTACTATCGCCCGATCTCACTCATCAATCAGGATCTTACGATTTTGACCAAGATCTTGGCTGATAGACTGAGCATCCTTATAGGTCCCTCACAAGTAGGCTTTATAAAGGGTAATTCGGGGCAGGCAAATATTAGAAAGGTACTAGCAGCCTTGGATTGAGTTCGGCGCCACCCCCCCAGCCGGACACAGCCCCCATTTTGTTAGCTCTAGATGCGGAAAAAGCTTTTGACTCGCTTTGATGGGACTGGCTGGGGGCGGTGCTGGACAGATTCAGGTTTTTTGGAGATATTTGCACCTTCTTACAGGGGCTTTATGCAAGCCCAGCTGCACGAATCCATACGGGAGGGTTTTTATCCCACATTTTTCCCCTTCAGAGAGGAACCAGACAGGGGTGCCCGCTCTCCCCTCTCCTTCTTGACTTGGCTTTTGAGCCCCTAGCCAGATTCCTAGAGGACTCTGAGCTTTATTCGGAAATCACAGTAGGTAAAAAGGTCAAACTGGCTCTATAAGCCGATTACTTACTGCTCTTTATGTCTAACCCTCAGCAGCATTTGGGCCCTTTGATGGATCTCCTGCACCATTTTGGGTCTTTCTCTGGTTACAAAATAAATTCCTCTAAGAGTGAGGTCCTAGAGTTACACACCACAAATCCCCCTCATCTTTGGATTTCACATGGTTTTTCCCCCACATCCGTAAAACAACATATTACCTATCTGAGGTTGAAGATAGGTAGGCTCCCTGGTTCATAATATCAGTTAAACTACCCACCCATATTGGGAAAATAATATCTGAACGGAAAATATTTGATTCTCTTCCCTTATGCTTTGGAAACCAGAGGGAGGGGTGAAATTCCCGAACATTAGAGGGTACAATCTCTCCTGCCTTTTGAAGCACATTTCTGATTGGGTACACCACACAGACCATTTTTCTAATAGAGAGCTGGAGCAAAATCTAGTGGCCCCATGGAATTTAGTTGCATGCCTCCACTCAAATCTGGCCTCGCTTCCCAGGGACGTCGAAACCTCAATTTTGATAAGAGACACGATGGCAGCCAGGAAGCTGATAAGGAAAACGTTTTGGCCTGTCCCATTCGATCTCTAAGTTAATGCCACTGTGGGAACACCCAAAGTTCCCTCAGGGGAACCAGACAGGACTTTCTGCGCTATGAGTATCCAGAGGGGTTGATAGGGTGGAACATCTGATGCACCTAGAGGAGAAACGATGGTTGACTCCTTTGGAATTCAAGGAAAAGTATGCCTTGCCAGATTCCCATTTCTTATTGATCATGCAGACTTTGGGTTTTTGTAAGCACAGATTGCGAAACTTATCGCGGAGGGAGGCAGTTACAAATTCCTTTGATAATATTCTCAATTACTCTCCTCAAACAGTGTCGCTCTCAAGGTTATACAAGGCACTTTTCAAAATTTTACGAAAGCTAAGTCTTCCACTCTGTTTTGGAAATGGGAACGCATTACAGTGGATGATAAGATCGGGGAAAAAATCTTAGAGGGATGGGGCAAGGTCCGCCAGTGTGTGATAAGCGAAACATGGCGAGAAACATACATTAAAATGATGCACTACTCAATTTATCGAGCCTCTCCCCGATTCCCAGATCGCATCACTCATTGTCCTAGCTGTAACATGCCGGCAACTGACTTTTGTGTGTTGTCCTATATCAAGGAACATTGGTCCTCGGACTTACCAATGGAGCCTCAGGCTTTAGTGTTTCATTACATACGCCTCGAAAAGGACCAGTCCGGCCACCCTACCAAGATCCCGATTATCCTACATTCTATATTGTTGATAGCCAAGCGAGTTCTACTGCAACGATGGCTTGTAAATACCATGCCAGACATTGGTGTGGTGATCTCTGAATTGAAGGTTTTGAAAGGGTGGAGGCAGAAAGACCCAATGAGTGTTCAGCCTCAAAAATTTTCAGCAAATGGCGGACCTTTATCATTGCTCATCTTAACCCCATAGACACCACTGAGTTAGTCAAACCCTTTCAGTACACATCCTGGTATCTCAAATCCTCTTTACAAGGTACTTTGGGTTCTCTAGCAGTGTAGCCCTGCCCAACCTACCCCACTACCCCTTTTTCCTCTTTCCTTCCCCTCCCTCCTATGTTTTTGATAATTGTTCTAATAAAAGTGCAGCCTGACAAGATTTATGAGACTCACGGTCAATTAAATACTGTACCGATTTATTTGCACTTGACTTATTGTCATAGGAGGCTCATTTTTATATGTCTCGTTTTATCTGGACATTGTATTGTCACCTTATTGATTTGCTTTCAATAAAAAGAATAAAAAAATAAAATTTAAAAAAAAGATGCCTGATCAGTCAGAAAAATGCATCGAAATGACGGATTCGTCTTTCCGGTATCATCCGGCAAAACTGATCCGGCATTTATGTTTTTCACCTTTTTTTCGGTCTGCGCATAATACATTCCTATGGATAAAAATGCCGGATTTGGCATTCCGGCAAGTCTTCAGTTTTTTGGGCCGGAGATAAAACCATAGCATGCTGCGGTTTTATCTTTTGCCTGATCAGTCAAAAAGACTGAACTGAAGACATCCTGATGCATCCTGAAAGGATTACTCTCCATTCAGAATGCATGGGGATATCACTGATCAGTTCTTTTCCGGCATTGAGCACTTTTGACGGAACTCAGTGCCGGATAAGAAAAACGCTAATGATGGCCGCTAGCACATCCGCAATATCCATTCCCCATAGCTCTGTGTGCTTTTATTGTGGAAAAAAAAATGATTTGATACATATGCAAATTAACCTGAGGCGAGTCCTGTCCCTGACTCATCTCAGGGACAGAATTCATCTCAGGTTAATTTGCATATGTATCAAATGTTGTTGTTTTTTTACACAATAAAAGCACACAGAGCTATGGGGACTGGATATTGCGGATGTGCTAGCGGCGATCTAGCGACCCATGCCCTCAGCTCTAAGTCTATACACAAAATCCCGGTGACAGGTTCCCTTTAAGTCTTTGAGATAGCTTGGTACAGTAGCGACATACTTTTGGAGATGTAAGTCGAGGAAATTAACCAGATTGTTGGTAGCTGAATTGGTATTGGATACAATTGGTCCCCCGGCGGGAAGGGTTCCTTGCGTCCTAATGTACTTTGGGTAAATGGTAAAAGTAGGGTTTGGCAGGGAATGGTATAATGAGATATTGTTTTTCTACTTTATTGATGATGCCATCAGTAAGTGCCCTTCTCAAAAGCTGTTCTAGATTATAATATTCTATACCCTGAACAACGATCCCCCCACCCTTGTCTGCAAGCCGAATTACAATATTAGTATTTTTACACAGTTTGTCGAGAACTCTTTTCTTCCCATAAAACCGTCTGTGTTTAAACACCATCTGTCCCCAATAAGGGAGAATTTTTGGAAGCTTTTTAATCTAAAAAGGCATGAGACGTGTGATGGTTAGGTGTGTTTCTGAACACACTGCTTGTTAACAAGGACAAGTGCGTTTAATATGTTCTGCTATTATTGCGCCAAAGATATATCATTTATCTATATACCTATATCTATCCTCTATATATAATCTATCTATATATACTATGGCAGCAGCAGCAATTTTAGGCTTTCAACATAAGAGCTGTTAAACAAAAATCGTCCATGAGCCTTCACAGCCGCAATCTACAAGTAAGCACATAGCGGACATACAGAACTAGCATGACAGCCGACACAAAGGCGCCTCACAACTCCACTGTGATATAAGGAACTCACAGGTAAGAAATTACTTCGCGAAAAATGGTGGGCGGAGCGAAAGAGACTGGAATGTAGGGGGAGAACCCTGCAGTCACTATGGAAACCACAGAGTAGCTACTGATTAGTTAGCCCTGATGTCAATCTCGCCACGCCGCCTATCCAGTGGCTTTGTGTTCTCCTTCTTTCTCCACCGTCCTTCCTGACAGGAAGCTCCGCCTGCTGTACCCTTCGGATTGGTCAGATTCGAGGTGGTACATTCCGGTATCCCGGCTGTGGGACCTGCAGGCGGAGTGTTCCATTGAAAGGAGAAGGGTGCTCGGGCCTAAGCCTGGTTTGCAGAGCTTTGCTGGATCTGAGCCTTTCTTTTCACGTTGTGCCAAGCAAGAACAAGTGGTGGTAAGGCGGAGGATGAGGCCGTAGGAACCTTGAAGACTGTGGGAGGAAGAAAGACGACCTGCACGTAGAGACATGGACAGTCAGGTACTGAAAGGTGAAAGTAGGCACTGACCACTGCTTCCCCAGAATGCATGTGTACAGGAACAAAAAGCATGGTGCTTTCGCCTAATTTGTATGTGCTGTGTTATAAAGACTAGAACCAAGAGCAACTTCAGCACAGGGTTCATGGGGACCATAGAGCTTTACTGGATTTCGCACAATGCAGAGAGAACAGTGGCAGGGCACAGTGTATGGCAAGCAGCAGTTAGCTGAGGGGACAACAGGACTGTCTGTACTAAGGCCACCTGCACACCTTGTGTAATACAGTACCAGTAAAGCGGATCAGGTTAGACAAACCCACTTCTCTCTGCTGTGCATATAATGTCCACTATATTTGCACCCTTTGGCAAAACCACATCACATTTGCAAGTAAAACATACGGTTTTTGAGGGGAAACGCACAGAAAGCCCCACAGAAATCTGTGTGGAACTTCTGCTAGTAAACCTATGGGTACCTGCACATGTGCGTGTAACCATGCAAATTTCTGTGCCAAAACCGCGTTAAGCTGCATGTGTTATTTACGGATTTGATGTTTCGCCACAGTTCTCACCCTTCCATTGAAAAGGAGGTACTGCATATGTAATGGATATAATGTGGATTTCTACATCCTCACAAAAAAAAAAAAAGTACATACTGGTACTGTGCTTCATGCTGCGTTTCTTTTTTCTGCATGAGAATCTGCACAGAAAAAAACAATGTGTAATCTGAAACGTGTGCAGCCTTGTGATGACCACATTTTCCAGACCTACTATGGGTGATCTGGGATGCTGTGATTTCCAGCCCTGCTGCGGGTGTGCTGTCCCATACTGACTACAGGACAGTAGAGCCATGGTTGGGCCGGAGCTAACGGCATCATGGATCATGAGCTGTTGTTACTCCGGGCAGGCTGGCCATCACACGGACTGCACACGGTAATTTGAAAGCAGCCTAGGGGAGGATATGGCACGTACTGAGTAGGGTTGCACCAGATATACCACGTATGTTACTGGTTATGTGGTGGTGATAGCTTTACAGGTCCTATATCATCCAGGAGCATTCTTGCTGCAGGAGACATTTCCTGTGTATTGCCTCATGGAGACACTGCTGCATGGAGACACTGCTGCATGCAGCTCGCATAAAAGTCTGTGTAAGGAAAAAGGTAAATCCATCTTCCCTCAGCCGCAGTCAGAGCCAGACCCAGGTGCTACCATCTTGATTGAATTCTGAGCAACTCCTCCCCTCCCTGCTCAACCTGTTCCTTTTTATTTACTCGCATAAGGTGTAAAAAGGGGCTGGCCCAAGACAAGGATACAGGAAGTGATGACATGTCAAAGGACAGGGAGGGGCAATCAATGTGGCTGGAATGCATCCCTGTATAAGGAAGGATGACCACTGGTCCCGATTCAGCCAAAGTACCCTCTGCTAGAGCGCTCTTTGTCATCTGTCTCCCTGTGTCGGATTTAGCCAATCTATAAAAACACACACACACACATCCTCAAATAAAATGTCTGCATAATAAAATTTCCACAACAGGGCTCATTCATACCGGGATTTCCATTTTGTTTCGATACTGGCCTGCGCTTCTGCGCAGTCCAGTATCACAGAACATGAGTGCGCTGCTGTCGGCGCACTCATGTTCCCTCAGAAGCACAGGGGAGAAGGAAGCAGTCCTCCCTTCCCCTGTGCTGCTGCCACCAATGAGGAGAGAGGGGCGGAGGAGGGGTGGGCACACTGCGCCACCAATGATAGGACAACCTTTTTTTTATGGGTTCGGACTTAGTTAAGTTACCAGACTACATAGAGCGGCTCCCAGGGATCTCCCTGCACCTACTATTATTCCTGGGCGCCGCTCCGTTCGCCCGCTGTGCCCCCATTACAGTCTCCTGCTCCGTATGCTAATTCTCTCGGAACGCCCAGGAGAGAAGCCGATGTCTCCTCCCCATCGCTCCGATAGTGGTAATTAGCATACGGAGCAGGAGACTGTAACTGGGGCGAACGGAGCGGCGCCCAGGAATAATAGTAGGTGCAGGGAGATCCCTGGACGCCGCTCTATGTAGCCTGGTAACTTGACTAAGTCTGAACCCAGGAAAGGTAGTCTTTAACTTTCAATACAGGAGGCAGGTGCCGGCAGTATAATCACATTGCCGACACCCTGCCTCTGACAGGGAGCTGCGATCAGAGGCGGTCAACCGGTCAGGTGCGGTACATGAGGGGTTAACTGCCTCTGATATGCTGCCAGTACCTGCCTCCTGTATTCAGGGTTAATTATCATTGGTGGCGCAGCGCCCCCCACCTCAACCCGTCCAGTATAAAAATCATTGGCGCCAGTGGCCACAGAATCCGCTCACCTCCTCCTCATTGGTGGTGCAGTGGCAGCTTCTGATCGGAGCCCCAGCAGTGTAATCCTGGGGCTCCGATCGGTTACCATGGCATCCAGGACGCTACTGAAGCCCTGCCTGCCATAGTCGACTCCCTGCTGCTGTGTGAACAGGGCAGCAGGGAGACTGTAACGTCCTATTCACCCTAATAGAGCTCTATCAGGGTGAATAGGACAAGGGATGAAAAAATCCCAGGTTCTAGTCCCCAAGTTATTAAATAAAGTAAAAAAAAAAACCACCAAAATATTAAGTATCAATTACATATAAAATATATAAACAATAAATAAATAAACATATCACATATCGCCTCGTCCGAAAAGTCAAAACTATTAAAATAGAAAAAAAATCTATGCGGTGAACGCCGAAATAAAAAATAAAAACTATAATTATTATTTTTTTTTAAATGCGGAATGCACGTGCCTTTTTTGGTTTATTTTTTTTCGCGTGGTATCGAATGTATGGAGTATCGCAATAATTTTTTATGGTATCGAATAAAAAAACTCGGTATCGCAACAACTCTAATTGGCACATCCTTCTCCATCATAGAAATTCTTATTCTTGTTCGCAAATACGGACAAGAATAGGGCGTTATATCTTTTTTTGGGGGGGACCACCGAACAGAAGTACAGACAGTACACAGTGTGCTGTCTGCATCTTTTGCAGCCCCATTGAAATGAATGGGTCCGCATCTGATCTGCAAAATTACGAAAAATCTGATTGTGTCAATGGGCCCTTAATGTGATGCACATAGGGGGAGATTTAGGCCTCTTTCACACTTGCGTTGTCCGGATCTGGCGTGTACTCCACTTGCCGGAATTACACGCCGGATCCGGAAGTACGCAAGTGTGCTGAAGGCATTTGAAGACGGATCCGTCTTCAAAATGCTTTCAGTGTTACTATGGCAGCCAGGACGCTATTAAAGTCCTGGTTGCCATAGTAGTAGTGGGGAGCGGGGGAGCGGTACACTTACAGTCCGCGCGGCTCCCAGGGCGCTTCAGAGTGCCCCATGCGATCACGTCATCCATGTGCGTGGGGCGCCCTGACGTCAATCTGGAGTGCCCCGGGAGCCGCACGGACGGTAAGTATGCTGCTCCCCGCTCCCCACTGCACTTTACCATGGCTGCCAGGACTTTAGCCTCTTGGCAGCCATGGTAACCATTCAGAAAAAGCTAAACGTCGGATCCGGCAATGCGCCAAAACGACGTTTATCTTAAGGCCGGATCAATGCCTTTCAATGGGCATTAATTCCGGATCCGGCCTTGCGGCAAGTCTTCAGGATTTTTGGCCAGAGCAAAAAGCGCAGCATGCTGCGGTATTTTCTCCGGCCCAAAAACGTTCCGTTCCGGAACTGAAGACATCCTGAACGGATTTCATTACATTCAGAATGCATTAGGATAAAACTGATCAGGATTCTTCCGGCATAGACAGAACTCTATGCCGGAAGAAAAGAACGCAAGTGTGAAAGAGCCCTTATCAAACTGGTGTAAAGTAGAACAGGCTTAGTTGATCATAGCAACCAATTAGGTTCCACCTTTCGTTTTTCACAACTCCTTTGGAAAAAGAAAGGTGGAATCTGATTGGTTTCTATGGTCAATTGAGCCAATTCTACTTTTACCCACTACACCAGTTTGACAACTCTCCCCTATAGTGTTATTTCTTTAGTACCTCCATGTACCGCACATTAATATTAAGTGACCCCATCATGTACCTCCTCACACTGTGGGCAACATGAGGTTAATGTGAGGTCCTTGATGGGGTTATTTATTAATTTCAGCCACATGGTGGTCCAAATTATTAACACCCTATGCATCACATTAATAGTAACAACATCATGCGCCTCCTCACATAATGGGCAACATAGGGTTATTTACTATTAATATGAGGCACAGGGCGGTCCAGATAGATAAAACTATGCCTCACAGTAAGGGCTCACACACACAACCATATGTATTTTGCGTTTCACAAAATATAAGGATGACATCCGCGTGCATTCCGTATTTTACAGAACAGCTGGCCTCTAATAGAACAGTCCTATCCTTGTCCATAATGCGGACAATAATAGGACATGTTCTATATTTTTTATTTTTTTTCAAAAACGGAAATATGGAAATGGAATGCACATGGAGTAACCTTATTTTTTTTATTTTTTTTTATTTTTTTTGTGGACCCGTTGAAATGAATGTTTCCGCATACCGTTCGCAAAAAAAAAAATAATGGAACGGACACGGAAAGAAAATATGTTCGTGTGCATGAGCCCTAATAGTAAGTAGCACATGTGCCTGAGTGGCTGGCACTTTTGGGGTCATAACCTGCAGCGCAAAAGTGCTAGAAAGAGATTCAGACTGCGTGTGCTGATAGTTCTAGTCCCAGGCTGGGATCACGTGCTGATTAACCACTACAGGACCGCCGCACGCAGGATTGTGTCCTGGCGGCGGCCCTGTTATTCCTCCTGGACGCGTCGAAGCGTCCTCTCGCGAGACGCGAGATTTCCTGTGAACGCGTGCACACAGGTGCACGCGTTCACAGGATCGGCAGGTAAACGAGTGCATCTACAGCCTGCCAGCGGCAATCATTCGCTGGCAGGCTGTAGATGCGTTTTTTTTTTTTTTTTCCCCTAAAAGGAGATGTGCTACTTTACAGAACTGCCTAAGCACCACTACACTACACCCCCCCCCCCCAATCACTTATTAACCCCTGATCACCCCATATTGACTCCGTCATTGATCACCCCCCTGTAAGGCTTCATTCAGACGTCCGTATGTGTTTTACGGATCCGCAAAACACGGACACCGGCAATGTGCTTTCCGCATTTTGCTGATCCGCACATTGCCAGATCTATATAGAAAATGCCTTTTCTTGTCCGCAATTGCGGACAAGAATAGGAAATGTTCTATAGGCTCTACAAAAAACGCAGTGTTCGCTCGATCAGGCCTGATCTTGTGCGCACACTTGCGTTCAGTCCGCCCCACCGCAGTGAACGAAATTTATTTATTTTTTTTGATCACTGCAAAAAGACTGTAAAATCGCTGTGGTGCTATAAAAAGATCACTTTTGAGGGCCATGGTGAGTTCATAGAAGATATTTTTTTTTTGGGGCACAAGTTAGCGGAATTTTATTTATTTATTTATTTATTTATTTATTTATTTTTTTCTTACAAAGTCTCATATTCCAGTAACTTGTGACAAAAAATAAAGTCTCACATGAACTCGCCATACCCCTCACGGAATCCAAATGCGTAAACATTTTTTGACATTTATATTCCAGACTTATTCTCACGCTTTAGGGCCCCTAAAATGCCAGGGCAGTATAAATACCCCACAAATGACCCCATTTCAGAAAGAAGACACCCCAAGGTATTCGCTAAGGGGCATAGTCCATGAAAGATTGAATTTGTTGTCACAAGTTAGCGGAAAGGGAGACTTTGTGAGAAAAAAAAAACAAAAAACAATTTCCGCTAACTTGTGCAAAAAAAAAAACTTCTATGAACTCGCCATGCCCCTCACGGAATACCTTGGGGTGTCTTCTTTCCACAATGGTGTCACATGTGGGGTATTTATACTGTCCTGGCATTTTAGGGGCCCTAAAGCGTGAGAAGAAGTCTGGAATCCAGATGCCTAAAAATGCCCTCCTAAAAGGAAATTGGGCCCTTTGCGCATCTTGGCTGCAATAAAGTGTCACACATGTGGTATCGCCGTACTCAGGAGAAGTAGGGCAATGTCTTTTGGGGTGTCTTTTTACCTATAACCATGCTGGGTGAGAGAAATATCTCTCTATAATGACAACTTTGTATAAAAAAAAAAAAATGAGAAAAGTTGACTTTTAGAGAGATATTTCTCTCACCCAGCATGGGTATAGGTAAAAATACACCCCAAAACACATTGCCCTACCTCTTCTGAGTACGGCAATACCACATGTGACACTTTTTTGCAGCCAAGATGCGCATAGGAGCCCAATTTCCAATGAGTACTTTCAGGCTTTCACAGGGCATTTTTACGAATTTGGATTCCAAACTACTTCTCGCGCTTTAGGGCCCCTAAGATGCCAGGGCAGTATAAATACCCCACAAATAACCCCATTTCGGAAAGAAGACACCCCAAGGTATTCCGTGAGGGTTATGGTTAGTTCATGTAAAATTTTTATTTTTTGTCACAAGTTAGTGGAATATGAGGGTGTGTTTTTTTTTTTTTTTTTTTTTTTTAATACAGTTTATAAGTCTCATATTCCACTAACTTGTGACAAAAAATAAAAACTTCCATGATCTCACTATGCCCATCAGCGAATACATTAGGGTGTCTACTTTCCGAAATGGGGTCATTTTTGGGGTGTTTCTACTGTCTGGGTATTGTAGAACGTCGGAAAACATGACAGGTGCTCAGAAAGTCAGAGCTGCTTCAAAATGCGGAAATTCACATTTTTGCACCATAGTTTGTAAACGCTATAACTTTTACCCAAACCAATAAAAATACACTTATTGCATATTTTTTTTTTTTTTTTTTTATCAGACATGTAGAACAATAAATTTAGAGAGAAATTTATATAGAAATGTAGTTTTAATTGAAAAATTTTGCAACCGAAAGTGAAAAATTACGTTTTTTTGCAAGAATTTCGATTTAATATAAAAAAATTTAAAAAAGTCAGCAGCAATGAAATACCACCAAATTAAAGCTCTATTAGTGAGAAGAAAGTGTTTAGTGTAGTGCAGAATTGTTAAAAGTGGTCTGATCATTAAGGGGGTTTAAGCTAGGGGAGCTGAGCTGGTTAAAGGGGTTATCCGAGATGCTGCACTATCCCATGTGGCCTGCACTTATTTATCGCTTATCCACTATTAGATCGTCTGGAGTCTTTCTGCTGGGACTCCCACTGATCATACCCCCGACAACCCCCCCTGAAATGAACAGAGCGTGCAGTTGGGTATGAGCATTTCTGTGGGAGATTTGGAGATAGCCAAGCACTGTACTCAGCAGGACTTCCATAAAAACAAAGGGAGTGGCCACACACATGTACGACCGGCCGCTCCATTTATTTCTGGGGGGCTCCCATTCTTGTGATCAATGGGGTTCCCAGCGGTAGGAGCAAGAACAGTATACACAGCACAGGTCAAACAGTAGTAATCTGTGGGACACAGTACATAACCAGTCCAAGAACAGTGACAGTAAGAAAAGTAGCAGGAATCTGACAGTATACAAAGTGACAGACACGGGAATGCATTGGAGATTAAGGCCCCCTGCACACGAAGTTGTGCTGCGGCCCGCAAAATGCGGGCCGCAATGAGCGAACACAGTCCGTGGGGCAGCCACAGCGGATTGCGGACCCATTCACTTGAATGGGTCCGCGATCCGGCCGTTCCGCAAAAAGATAGAACATGTTCTATCTTTTTGCGGAACGGAAGTAAGGGACAAAACCCCACGGAAGCACTCCGTAGTGCTTCCATAGGGTTCCGTTCTGTGCTTCCGTTCTGCACCATTCCGCATCTCCGGATTTGCGGACCCGTTCAAGTGAATGTGTCCGCATCCGTGATGCGGAATGCCCACGGAACGGCACCCGTGTATTGCTGATCTGCAAATGCGGTCCGCAATACGGCAACGGGGTGCACACGTTCGTGTGCAGGGGGCCTTAGGCAGACCACAGTAGTGATAAAGCCGTACAACAGCGCTGTATCCAAATAGCGAAGATGCCAAGGATGTATCTAAAATAGTTTGTTTTTAGAACAGAAAAAGTTGAATACGAGGTATTTGTATGGACAGAGTGCTTCTTAGTGCTGCTGCATCGATTCGAATAAACCACCTCGTCCATGGGCACTGCAGGAGTGTTAGTTGTAATGAGCGCCACTTCATTTTTTTTAAAACAAAAAAAAAAGTTCTATATTGGTCTACTTTCACACTGGTGTTTTGCCTCTCCGTTTGGGAGATCCGTTCAGGGCTCACAAGCGCCGGTTTTGCCCTAATGCATTCTGAATGGAAAAGGATCCGCTCAGAACGCATCAGTTTGTCTCCGTTTAATCTCCATTCTGCTCTGGAGGCTGACATCATAAGGCTACTTTCACACTAGCGTTTGTCGGTCCGCTCGTGAGCTCCGTTTGAAGGAGCTCACGAGCGGACCCGAACGCAGCCGTCCAGCCCTGATGCAGTCTGAATGGAGCGGATCCGCTCAGACTGCATCAGTCTGGCGGCGTTCAGCCTCCGCTCCGCACGGACAGGCGGACAGCTGAACGCTGCTTGCAGCGTTCGGGTGTCCGCCTGGCCGTGCGGAGGCGTGCGGATCCGTGCGGATCCGTCCAGACTTACAATGTAAGTCAATGGGGACGGATCCGTTTGAAGATGCCACAATATGGCTCAATCTTCAGGCGGATCCGTCCCCCATTGACTTTACATTGAAAGTCTGGACGGATTCGTACGTGGCTATTTTCACACTTAGCTTTTATATGCTAAAAATAATGCAGACGGATCCGTTCTGAACGGAGCCTTCGTCTGCATTATTATGATCGGATCCGTTCAGAACGGATCCGATCGAACGCTAGTGTGAAAGTAGCCTTACGCTGCCTCTGACACAATAGACTTTCAATGGTGTTAAAGACGGATCAGTCTTGGCTATGTTTAAAGGTAATACAAATGGATCCGTTCTGAACGGATGCAGACGGTTGTATTATCTGAACAGATCCGTCCATGATGGATCCTCACAGAACGCGAGTGTGAAAGTAGCCTAAGGCCTCGTTCACACTTCAGTGTTTGGTCAGTGATTTCCATCAGTGATTTGTGAGCCAAAACCAGAAGAGAAGCCTCAACAGACATAACGTATAAGGGAAAGATCTGCTCCTGTTCTGTGTTTAGAGCCGGACCTGGTTTTGGGTCACGAATCACTGATGGAAATCACTGACCGAACACTGACGTGTGAATGAGGCATAACCCTTTCAAGAATCATTTTTCACCTTCCTGACCCGGCCTAATTTTGCAGATCTGACATTTCACTTTGAAATGCTTTTACTTATTTGAGCAATTTTGGTAAATTGTCCACAAAATAAAAAATTACAGAAAATTTGGAAACATTTGCTATTTTCTAAATTAGAATTTTTCAGATTTTAAGGATAGTGATTTATAGTTATTAACCCATTGAATACTGACATTTTTGAGTTTTTAATTTTTTCTTCCCTGTCTTCACAGGGCCATAACCCTTCCCTTTTTTTTTTTTCCCCGTTCACATAGCTGTATGGGGACTTGTTTTTTGCAGGACAAGTTATACTTTCTAACTGCACCATTTAATATTACATACAATGTAGTTTTTGTGTATTTAATACTGAAAAAAAAAAAATACAAAAACAATACTAAAATAATTATTTTTTTTACATCACCATATTCTGATCCTCATAACTTTTTTTTATGTCTACCAAGATTTTTATTAAACATTTTTGGGGGTAAGTGAAGCAATGAAAAAATGGCCAATTGACCGTCTTGATTTGTATATATATATTTTTTCCATTATATCATTCGCAGTATTATGGGATAAATATTTTTCTGTGAAGTTTTTTGACGCAACGATGCCCATGATGTTTATATATTTTTTAAAAAATTTTTTAAAGCCCCTGTAGGAGGCTACGATATGCATTAGTTAGATTTCTTTTAGCTTAAAGGGGTTCTGCACTTTGTTTTAACTGATGATCTATCCTCTGGATAGATCATCAGCTAATCGGACCCCCGCCGATTAGCTGTTTGAGAAGGCAGCGGTGCTCCAGCAATGTCACGGCCTTCTCACTGTTTACCGCCAGCCCACCGACGTCATGACTAGTTTCAACTAGCGTGGGCGGGGCTAAGCTCCATTCAAGTGAACAGAGCTTAGTCCCGCCCACACTAGTTGATACTAGTCGTGACTGATCAGAAGCTGATGATCTATCCAGAGGAAAGATTATCAGTTAAAACAAAGTGCAGAACCCCTTTAAAGGAGTATCGCCAAAAATGTTTTCTGACAGTTAAAACCAGATAGTAACGCACAACTTTTTTTTTTTTTTTTTTTTTTTTTACTAGCTGTATGCAGATTTATTAATTCTGTTTCCTGAACATGAGTGAGGGTGGCCATCTTGCCTGAGATGTTCTTAACAGCATATAGAAAGGGGGGGGCTTCAAATGGGACATGGTGTGAAAAAAAAAAAAAAAAAACAGTCCAGAAAAATCTGCCTTCCAAAATCCGTATGGCATTCCTTTCCTTCTGCGCCCTGCCGTATGCACGTACAGCAGTTTGCGACCACATATGGGGTGTTTCTGTAAACTACTGAATCGGGGCCATGAATATTGAGGTTTGTTCGGCTGTTTACCCTTGTTTTGTTACCGGGAAAAAAAATATTAAAATGGAAAATCTGCCAAAAAAGTGAAATTTTGAAATTGTGTCTCTATTTACCATTAATTCTTGTGGAACACCTAAAGGGTTAACAACGTTTCTAAAATCAGTTTTGAATACCTTGAGTGGTGTAGTTTCTAGAATGGGGTCATTTTTGGATGGTTTCTATTATGTAAGCCTCACAAAGTGACTTCAGACCTGAACTGGTCCTTTTTAACCCCGCTAGCTGAAACCCCCTTCATGACCAGGCCACTTTTTACACTTCTGCACTACACTACTTTCACCGTTTATTGCTCGGTCATGCAACTTACCACCAAAATTAATTTTACCTCCTTTTCTTCTCACTAATAGAGCTTTCATTTGGTGGTATTTCATTGCTGCTGACATTTTTACTTTTTTTGTTATTAATCGAAATGTAACGTTTTTTTTGGAAAAAAATGACATTTTTCACTTTCAGCTGTAAAATTATGCAAAAAAAAAACAACATCCATATATACATTTTTCGCTAAATTTATTGTTCTAAGTGTCTGATAAAAAAAAAATGGTTTGGTTAAAAGTTATAGTGTTTACAAACTACGGCGAGTTCCTAGAATTTTTTTATTTTTTGTCGCAAGTTAGCGGAAAATGATGTGTGTTTGTAAGGGAAAAAAAAACCAAAACAAAAAAACCCATCATTTTCCGCTAACTTGCGACAAAAAATAAAAAAATTCTAGGAACTCGCCGTGCCACTCACGGAATACCTTGGGGTGTCTTCTTTCCAAAATGGGGTCACTTGTGGCGTAGTTATACTGCCCTGGCAATTTAGGGGCCCAAATGTGTGAGAAGTACTTTGCAATCAAAATGTGTAAAAAATGGCCTGCTAAATCAGAAAGGTGCACTTTGGAATATGTGCCCCTTTGCCCACCTTGGCTGCAAAAAAGTGTGACACATCTGGTATCGCTGTACTCAGGAGAAGTTGGGGAATGTGTTTTGGGGTGTCATTTTACATATACCCATGCTGGGTGAGAGAAATATCTTGGTCAAATGCCAACTTTGTATAAAAAAAAATAAATTGGAAAAGTTGTCTTTTGCCAAGATATTTCTCTCACCCAGCATGGGTATATGTAAAATGACACCCCAAAACACATTCCCCAGCTTCTCCTGAGTACGGCGATACCACATGTGTGACACTTTTTTTGCAGCCTAGATGCGCAAAGGTGCCCAAATCCCTTTTAGGAGGGCATTTTTTAGACATTTGGATCCCAGACTTCTTCTCACGATTTAGGGCCCCTAAAAAGCCAGGGCAGTATAAATACCCCACTTTGGAAAGAAGACACCCCAAGGTATTCAATGAGGGGCCTGGCGAGTTCATAGAATTTTTTTTTTTTTTGGCATAAGTTGGCGGAAATTTTTTTTTTTTTCCCTCACAAAGTCTCACTTTCCGCCAACTTAGGACAAAAATTTAAATCTTTCATGGACTCAATATGCCCCTCAGCGAATACCTTGGGATGTCTTCTTTCCAAAATGGGGTCAGTTGTGGGGTGTTTGTACTGCCCTGGCATTTGAGGGTCTCCGCAATCATTACATGTATGGCCAGCATTAGGAGTTTCTGCTATTTTCCTTATATTGAGCATACGGGTAATGAGATGTTTTTTTCCGTTCAGCCTCTGGGCTGAATGAAGAAATCTGTGCCGTTCATTTTTTTTTCTTTCGCATCGATCAATGTGGATGAAGAAATCTCTGCCAAAAAAAAATAAAAGAGGGGAAAGGCGTCTGCCAGGACATAGGAGCTCCGCCCAACATCCATACCCACTTAGCTCGTATGCCCTGGCAAACCAGATTTCTCCATTCACATCAATCGATGTGGATGAATAAATCATTGCCGGGATTTTTATTTATTTTTATTTTTTTTTATATATACAAAGTGTTTGCCAAAGCATAGGAACGCCGCCTCCTCCTCAGCTCGTATGCCTTGGTAAACGTATCTTTTACTGCAGAGTAGAAATCTCGTCTTGCAGCGCCGCATACACAGACTTGCGTGTAATCTGACAGCAGCGCAATGCTTCTGTCAGAACGCACATCAGTGCTGCAGCTGGTCGATCGGTTGGTCCACCTGGAAGGTTAAAAAAAAAAAAACAGGCCGCAACGCAATAATTTTATTTAACTTTGGAACAGAATATATAAACTTTAACTTTTTGAACTAAACATTTAACCTTTTTGCTTACTGGTGTGTGTGTGTTGTGTGTTTTTACCTTTTATAGAACAAACCTCTCCTTCCCCATGGGTCAATGTGCAAAGCACAAATCGCCCAAAGATGTGGCGAAGTGCGTTAGAGGTTTGCAGCAGCTGTATGTGAATGGGCCCTAATAGCCCTGTGTGCCTGTCCTGGTGAGATGTGATCCCTATGCTAGGTGTACCTGTGTGTGGTACTTCCCGGAAACACTCTCCAAAGCATAGGGCAGGGTGGTCAGGACAGAAATAGCGGGTGTCACGCCTTATTCCACTCCTGCTACAGACGTGACATCTTTTTCGGGGTGACGGTTGGGTTGAGGTACCAGGAACGACATTGGGGAAATGCCGCTCGTGTAGACGGCTAACTACACTGGTGGATGGGGCCACGGAACCTCCTGGGTACAGGAGGCTCTCGAAGATCTCTTCCTGAAATTTGAGGAAGGATCCAGTTCTCCCAGCCTTACTGTAGAGAACAAAACTATTATACAGAGCCAATTGAATTAGGTATACAGACACCTTCTTATACCAGCATCTGGTTCTGCGGGAAACTAAATACGGAGACAACATCTGGTCATTGAAGTCCACCCCTCCCATGTGAAGGTTATAGTCGTGGACTGAGAGGGGCTTTTCAATGACACGGGTTGCTCGCTCAATTTGTATTGTCGTGTCTGCGTGAATGGAGGAGAGCATGTAAACCTCACGCTTGTCTCTCCATTTCACCGCCAGCAGTTCTTCGTTACACAATGCGGCCCTCTGCCCCCTTGCAAGACTGGTGGTAACGAGCCGTTGGGGGAAGCCCGCGCGACTAGTTCGCGCGGTGCCACAGGCGCCAATCCGTTCTAGAAACAAATGCCTAAAGAGGGCCACACTTGTGTAGAAATTGTCCACATAAAGATGGTACCCCTTGCCGAATAAGGGTGACACCAAGTCCCAGACTGTCTTCCCACTGCTCCCCAGGTAGTCAGGGCAACCGACCGGCTCCAGGGTCTGATCTTTTCCCTCATAGATCCGAAATTTGTGGGTATAGCCTGTGGCCCTTTCACAGAGCTTATACAATTTGACCCCATACCGGGCGCGCTTGCTTGGGATGTATTGTTGGAAGCCAAGGCGCCCGGTAAAATGTATCAGGGACTCGTCTACGCAGATGTTTTGCTCTGGGGTATACAAATTTGCAAATTTCAGGTTGAAATGGTCTATGAGGGGCCGAATTTTGTGGAGCCGGTCAAAAGCAGGGTGGCCTCTGGGACGGGAGGCGGTGTTGTCGCTAAAGTGCAGGAAACGCATGATGGCCTCAAAACGTGCCCTTGACATAGCAGAGAACATGGGCATGTGATGAATTGGGTTCGTGGACCAATTTGACCGCAATTCATGCTTTTTAGTTAGACCCATGTTGAGGAGGAGGCCCAGAAAAGTTTTAATTTCGGAAACTTGGACTGGTTTCCACCGGAAAGGCTGGGCATAATAGCTTCCCGGGTTGGTGGTTATAAATTGTATGGCATACCTGTTTGTTTCGGCCACAACTATGTCCAAGAGCTCCACAGTCAAGAACAGCTCAAAAAATCCCAGGGCCGAACCGATCTGAGCTGTCTCAACCCGAACTCCAGACTGGGCGGTGAAAGGGGGAACTACAGGTGCGGCTGAAGTTGGTGACTGCCAATCAGGGTTTGCCAGCACCTCTGGGATTCTAGGGGCTCTACGGGCCCGTCTTTGCGGTGGCTGCGACGGGGTCACTACTGCTCGTGCCACCGTACCAGCTTCAACTGCCCTTCTGGTGCTCGCCACGTCACCAGGTTGTACAGCAGTGCTGGTACTAGGTCCAGGGAGGGCTGCGCTGCTGGTGTATGCCTCACCACGTAATCCGACAGCACCAGCCCCACTCTGCTGCCCTTAAAGCGGATCCTGCGCAACCTGTGGTCTAGCGACATGGAGCCGGGTACGCCTGGTGCTATCAGGGACCTCAGCCTCCTCGTCCGAACTTTGGGTCAGAGAGCCGCTGCTTTCTACAGGTTCGTATTCTGACCCGCTAGATTCATCAGATGAGGGTTCCCATTCCTCATCCGACTGGGTCAGAAGCCTGTAGGCCTCTTCAGAAGAATACCCCCTGTTTGACGTTTGGGCAACTAAATTTAGGGGTATTCCCTGAGACTACCCAAGAAAAAAAAGTAAGCCCGTCTTACAAAGGGGAGGCTAGCGAAGTACCGGAGGCCGCTGCGGTTGATAAAAAAAGATCAAAACTGTTTTTTTTTTTTTTATCGCCGCAGCGCGTGTAAAGTGAATGTGCAGTGATCAAAACAAAAAAAAATTTTGTCACTACGGTTGGGCGGGTGTGGGCGACCGATCAGGCCTGATCGGGCAAACACTGCGTTTTGGGTGGAGGGCGAACTAAAGTGACACTAATACTATTATAGATCTGACCGTGATCAGTTTTGATCACTTCCAGATACTATAAAATTACAAATGCTGATTAGCGATACGCTAATCGGCGAATAAGGGACTGCGGTGCGGTGGGCTGGGCGCTAACTGATCCCTAAACTACCTAACCAAGGGGCCTAAACTATACCTAAAACATAAAAAATCAATACCAGTGAAAAAAAAAAAGTGACAGTTTGCACTGATCACTTTTTTCCTTTCACTAGTGATTGACAGGGGCGAACAAAGGGGTGATCAAAGGGTTAATTGGGGTGCAGGGGGTGATCTGGGGCTAAAGTGTGGTGTTGGTTGGTGCTACTCACTGTGAAGCCTGCTCCTCTGCTGGATCCAACCGACGAAAAGGACCAGCAGAGGAGCAGGGCAGCCATATAACAGATCATATTTACTAATATGATCTGTTATCTGGCACTTGATTGTGTTGTGTGTTTTTTTTTTTTTTTTTTTTTTATCAGCTTGCCAGCCGCGATCATTGGCTGGCAAGCTGATGACTCGACCTCCCCTTGACGAAATGCCGGCCCGAACTGCGCATGCGCGGGCGGGCAAAGCGCGTCATCTCGCGTATATGCGTGACTCTGCGCAGCGCTGCCGCCTCCGGACCGCACATCTGCGTTAGGCGGTCCGGAGGTGGTTAAAAAGTTGTTTTTTTTGACATTTTTCGGAGAAATTTTCAAGATTTACTTCTAAACTTCTAACATAGAAACATAGACTGTGTCGGCAGATAAGAACCATTTGGCCCATGTAGTCTGCCCAAGCCATGTAATGTCCCCCAAAAATAAAATGTCATTCCCAAAATGAGCCTAACATGAAGTACATATTTATTTATTTTTTATAAATAAAAATGAATTGTAAATTTTTATTTATTTTTTTACTCCATTTTACCAGTGTAATTAAGTACAATATGTGACGAAAAAACGATCTCAGAATGGCCTGTATACATCAAAGTGTTTTAAAGTTATCACCACAAAGTGACACTGGTCAGACTTGCAAAAAATTGCCTGGTCCTGAAGGTGAAAATGAGCCCGGTCCTTAAAGGGGTATTATCAACACACCGTTTCATACTTACCTGTTCCCGGAACGCTGTCCACTTCCTGGTTTCGGCAGGGGGCAGGCTCCATCTTAATTGATTTACTATACTATACTGGCCAGAAAGAAATTACCATAGCGCATGCGCCGCCTCGGCGTGCGCTTTCGGGACTGCGGGAGCGGCAGGCCAGGAGAAGCGCTAGCGTGGCCACCACGATTCCTGAGAAGAGTGGTGGCTGTAACCATGGGAGACGGAAGACAACAGTCAGGTAAGTATTTGTTTATTTTCTTCTAAGGGGTGGGAATTGGTTAATTAAATATATTTAGAAAAATGATCACTGTTAAATCATTAACAGATTTAACAGTGATAATTAAGATAATAATACCCCTTTTATGGAGTTAGAGGTTCTGGAAGGTTTTCTTTAACAATTGGGTAACAACCGTACTGTCTTTTAGCTTTACTTTAACTGGCTCAGATTCACGGGCAAAAACAGTTTCTCCTGTAAATCCGACAGCCGGTACATAACAAGGGGTTACCTGATGAGGCTGCAAGAAACTCTGGTCTACTACTGTTTTGGCTGCCCCCGTGTCAACCAGGAATGGTAATGCCTTTTTGTTGCCTATGGATACAGGCACATGACGTTGAGGGCCCTTTTCTTCAGTTTTTGCGAGCAGTGCTGGCACGAGGTTGCCTATTTCCTAGCAGGGACTAGTGGAGGTCTGTTGATCTCCGCTGTCAGGATCCTTGGGCACTTCCCTTTGCTGATGTGGAGCGTGGCAATCTCGTTTCATGTGGCCAGGTTTCCCACAGTTAACACATCTGAAATCTCTACGGGATGTTTGTTGCTGTCTCTGGCCCTGATTGACATATTTGGGTTATTATAAAAAGGAAGGCACTCTTTTATATCTGTTGTTTTTGCTAGATTTAAAATTAAAAAAATAAATAAATTATTATAATTAAAAGATATTATAAAAATTAAAATGGAAAAAGCTGAAATTAACAGGTAGTTTCTCTCTATCCTTGTTCTTAATCTGCAAGAATCTGTGGATCAAGGATGTAGAGCGTATAATTACTATTGCATATACAAACAGAGTATCCTGCTGGGTACATGAAACGTATGCTATGTACATAGAAATGAAGATATGAACATGATACTATAAGATCAAAATGTTCCGCTAATTGTAAATTGCTTCGCAGGAGAAATTTATTGCTAAATACATCCAATCTTTGCGGAAATATAAAAACAATTTATGCAGAGTATAGAATTACACACTGAATACTGTGCGCTGATATAGAGGAGTATAAAAATTTGCGTTGAATTCATATAACTGCCCGTTGAATATGTCGGCATAGAAAAGTTCAATCTTTGCTGGATATAGAAGTGCATGCTGAATACATATGGCTGTCTGCTGAATACATGAAGTGTAGAGGGGAGTTTATATCCACCTATGTTCTAATGGTTAGATGTTATCAGCCAGCTGTATTACAATTGATATAGACTGTTACAGATATTCTTTATGTTGCATAAGTAGCGTTCAGCAGTATCATCTGGTATGATTCATATAGGAAATTCTGTATTCCGCCTGTATGGGATTAATGGCCGCAACACACTGTTGCATATACAGTGTTCCTTTCACTTTTTAGTAAGACAGTTCTCAGCAATATGACGTAGAGGAGGTCGCACAAGAGACGTACACGAACAATACCTCTAACGACTATAGAAGATAACACTGTAATTAATCTTGGCAACATTCCACTTTCACAAGCACAGATTCATCTCCTAAATAAAGGGTTGAAATTTTAACCAACCCAAAAAGTTGATACATTTTCCACCTATATTGGTATAGAGAAATTTATGAAGAAAATAATGCCTAAATAAATACTATATGAAGAACCCAATATTTTCAGGAAATATCAATCAATACGAATGAGCACACAGACCTTAAAGAAAAATCCAAGCAATACCCTAAACAAGAAATAGGACCAGAAATAGCTACATTCCGACTAATCTGATATAAGAAAATTAAAGAGTAAAAACAATATTTGAGAATTTAACAAGACAAGAGAGAGAGAAGCCATCAAACAGCTACAAGCTCAGAATAAGGCTGAATGCACACAGCCGTGTTCTGCGGCCGGGAGCGGTCCGTGGTAACACTGCCTGGATTTCTGTTGAGAGCAGGAGCGCACGGCGTCATTGGTTGCTATGAAGCGCACAGCGTCATAGCAGCCAATGACGCCATGCGCTCCTGCTCTCAACAGGAATCCAGGCCATGTTACCGCAGAACACGGCCGTGTGCATTCGGCCTTACAGGAGGGTGCTATCGTGGTATTGAATTCTGATCAGTATGGCGGTGAATGTAAACGCCAATTGTCTGATCTAGACGCATACAAATTATTAAAAGGCGACCCAACCCTTCAATACCAACATGAGTTGAAGTTATTGTGATAGGGGACTTGACGAGGGAATCCTCCTCAAACATGAATACAAATATATAATTGGAACACCAAAACGACTGCCCGTTTTTTTTATTGCATCCCCAAAATTCATAAAAACTATACTGAACCACCAGGGAGACCCATAATCTCTGGTATTGTCTCAATATCAACATCAAATCTGTCACAATAGATAGATTATTGAAACCTACAGTGAAACAGATTTTGTCCTGCATAAGATACTACAGACATCATATCCACTCTGGAAAAAATTAGAGGTCCAAGATCATTGGATACTCAGAACTATGGACGTAAATTCACTTTATACAATCATTGATCGTAATCAAGGGATTCAGTCGCTGAACAGACAATTACAAATCAATAGCACTCTAAAACGGGGACAGATATGTTTAACCCCATTAAGGCCTAAGCCCTAGTTCACCTTAAGGACTTGCCCATTTTTTGCAAATCTGACCAGTGTCACTTTAAGTGCTCATAACTTTAAAACACTTTGACTTATCCAGGCCATTCTGAGATTGTTTTTTTTTGTCACATATTGTATTCCATGACACTGGTAAAATAAAGTCAATTTTTTTTTTAATTTTTTTGCATAAACAAATACCTAATTTGTCAAAAATTTGGAAAAATTAGCAAATTTTAAAGTTTCAGTTTCTCTACTTCTTTAATACATAGTAATACCCCCCCAAAATTGTGATGACTTTACATTCCCCATATGTCTACTTCATGTTTGAATTATTTTGGGAATATTTTATTTTTTGGGGATGTTACAAGTAGGGATCGACCGATATTAATATTTTTTTTAATTTTTATTTTTTTTAGGCCCGATACAGATAATTTGTGAACTTTCAGGCCGATAGCCGATAATTTATACCGATATTCTGGGAATTTTCATTTTTGAAAAAAAATTAAACTCCTACACAAATCTGCTGAAAATTAATGTTTATTGTTAATGTGTAGTGTGTGTGTGTGTGTGTGTGTGTTTTGGTGTTTTATTATTTTTTAACTTTTTTGTTTTTCTAACTTTTAGCCCCCTTAGGGACTAGAACCCTTGTCCTATTCACCCTGATAGATCTCTATCAGGGTGAATAGGAGCTCTCACTGTCCCTGCTGCTCTGTGCTTTGTGCACACAGCAGCATGGAACTTATCATGGCAGCCAGGGCTTCAATAGCGTCCTGGCTGCCATGGTAACCGATCGGAGCCCCAGGCTTACACTGCTGGGGCTCCTATCGGAGGAGCAGGGGAGAGGGGATCCGCTACACCACCAATGATTAATACAGGGGGGCGCACAGCGCCACCAATGTTTTTAATGTGGGGGTGGGGGGCGCACTGCGCCACCAATGATTAATATACTGGGGGGCTTGGGGGGTGGGCGCACTGCGCCACCAATGAAGTTAAATCTCTCATTTATTCATATACAGGAGGCGGGAGCTGCAGAATGACATAGCCGGCTCCCGACCTCTATGAGCGGTAGCTGCGATCCGCGGCACCTGAGGGGTTAACAGAGGATCGCAGCTATAGCTCATAGAGGTCAGGAGCCGGCTATGTCATTTTGCAGCTCCCGCCTCCTGTTCAATTTGAATGAATGAGAGTGCTCTTCATTGGTGGCACAGTGGCCACAGCCCCTCCCCTTCTCTTGTCCCCTGTCCTCCCATTGGCTGCAGCAGCAGCACAGGGGGAGGGAGACACTGCTCCTTCTCCCCTGTGCTGCTGCTGAGGGAACACGGAGAGCGCTGTCAGCAGCGCGATCTGTGTTCCCAGTATGTTATCGGTATATCGGCAAAATAAATGCCGATACCGATAACAGTCAAAATCCTCAATATCGGCCGATAATATCGGTAAAACCGATAATCGGTCGATCCCTAGTTACAAGGCTTAGAAGTTTAGAAGCAAGTCTTGAAATTTTTCAGAAATTTACAAAAACCCAAATTTTAGGGACCACTACAGGTCTGAAGTCACTTTGCGAGGCTTACATAATAGAAACCGCCCAAAAATGACCCCATTCTATAAACTACACCCCTCAAGGTATTCAAAACTGATTTTGCAAACTTTGTTAATCCTTTAGGTGTTGCACAAGAGTTATTGGCAAATGGGAATGAAATTTGAGAATTACATTTTTTTTTTTTTTTTTTTTTGCCTAATTTTCAATTTTAACCCATTATTTACACTAACAAAGCAAGGGTTAACAGCCAAACAAGACTGTATCTTTATTGCCCTGACTCTGCCGTTTACAGAAATACTTCATATGTGGTCGTAAACTGCTGTACGGGCACACGGCAGGGCGCAGAAGGAAAGGAATGCCATACGGTTTTTGGAAGGCAGATTTTGCTGGACTGTTTTTTTTTTTTTTTGACGCCATGTCCCATTTGAAGCCCCCCTGATGCACCCCTAGAGTAGAAACTCCCAAAAAGTGACCCCATTTTAGAAACTACGGGATAGGGTGGCAGTTTTGTTGGTACTAGTTTAGGGTACATATAATTTTCGGTTGCTCTATATTACACTTTTTGTGCGGCAAGGTAACAAGAAATACCTTTCTTTTTTTTTTTTTTTTTTTTTTTTTTTTTTTTTTTTACAACATTCATCTGACAGGTTAGATCATGTGGTAATTTTATAGAGCAGGTTGTCACGGACGCGGTGATACCTAATATGTATACAATTTTTATTTTATTTATGTAAGTTTTATACAATGACTTCATTTTTAAAACCCAAAATATGTTTGTGTCTCCATAGACTAAGAGACATAGTTTTTTTCAGTTTTTGGGCGATTTATCTTAAGTAGGGTCTCATTTTTTGCGGGATGAGATGACGGTTTGATTGGGGTGCATATGACTTTTTGATCGCTTGCTATTAAACTTTTTGTGACGTAAGATGACAAAAAATTGCTTTTTTTTTACACCATTTTTATTTTTTTACGGTGGTCATCTGAGGGGTTAGGTCATGTGATATTTTTATAGAGCCGGTCAAAACTGACGCGGCGATACCTAATATTTTTATTTATGTAAGTTTTACACAGTGATTTCATTTTTGAAACAAAAAAAATATCATGTTTTAGTGTTTCCATAGTCTAATGGCCATAGTTTTTTCAGTTTTGCGGCAATTATCTTGGGTAAGGTATGATTTTTTTTTTTGTGGGATGAGATGACGGTTTGATTGGTACTATTTTGGCGTACATGCGACTTTTTTTTTTATCACTTTTATTGCCATTTTTGGGAAGTAAGGTGGGCAAAATTTCAATTTTCTTATATTTTTATCACTGTGCGAGGAAAGTAACATGACCGTTTTATAGATCAGGTCGTTATGGACGCGGCGATACCTAATATGTGTAGTGTATTTAATTTTTTTAATTTTTATTCAGTGATTAAATGTTGTTGTTTTTTTTCATAACTTTTTTATTTTTTTTTTATAACCTAGACCCACTTGGTTCTTGAAGATCCAGTGGGTCTGATGTCTGTACTCTATAATAGGGTACTGTATTTTTCCCCAGTCGTCTCCATGACACCACATGCTGAGATCGACTCCCTCCTGATTGGACAGGAAAAACACAGAGAGGTTAAAACCCCCACCCCCTCCTCACATCACCAGTGTTTTTCCTGTCCCATCAGGATAGGAAGCAGAGAGGTGCATGGAGCACGTCTGGGCTCACCTGGATTCTTTCAGATGGCCACAATAGATTTAAGCGACGCCTACTATCACGTCCCAATTCACAGGGCGTCAAGGAAATTCCTAAGGTTCGCGATAGAACTGGAGGGAAATATTCAGCATTTCCAGTTCAAGTGTCTCCCCTTTGGGATCTCGTCTGCCCCAAGGGTTTTCACCAAAATAATGGCGGAAGCCTTGACAACCCTGAGAGAAAAGGCAATTTGTGTGGTCCCCTATCTAGACGACCTACTGGTAGCGGCAGACAACATAGAGACCCTGGAAACCCATCTCAGGTTAGTCCTGGATCATCTCCAGAACCTAGGTTGGCTCATCAATTGGGGGAAATTGGATTTAATCCCGTCCAGACGGAAGGTTTTTTTGGGCATAACTTTAGACACAGTTTCCCAAAGATCCTTTCTTCCACCCCAAAAGATAGTAAAAATTCAAGAAGGAGAAGTTCTGTTCAATAAGACAGGCCATGAAGGTGTTAGGGAGTCTTTCAGCCTGCATCCCAGCAGTAGCCTGGGCACAGTTCCATCTAAGGCCGCTCCAGAAGTTCATTTTAGACAAATGGAACAGATCACAATTAACTCTAGAGTGGAAAATATTTCTAGATGCGGAGACCAAAAAATCACTAAATTGGTGGCTCAGCAAATTCAACCTAGAGAAGGGGATCTTTTGGGCACAAGATCTCCCCCTAGTCATTACGACAGATGCCAGCCTCCACGGTTGGGGAGCGGTCGTCCAGGGAAACTCCTACCAGGGAACATGGGGGAATTATGTGAAACAACAATCCTCGAATTTCAAGGAGCTGAGGGCAGTGTGGGAAGCACTGAAGCGCACAAGTCAGTTGGCGGAAGGTCGTCACGTATTAGTCTACTCGGACAACGCTACAGCCGTGGCCTTCATCCAACACCAGGGAGGCACCACCTACTACAGAGCCTGGCAAACAAAATCTTTTCCTGGGCAGAAGACAATATACAATCTCTTTCAGCGGTTCACCTGAAGGGAGTTTTAAACATTCAGGCCGATTACCTAAGCCGGCACAGTCTAGACCCAGGGGAATGGATGTTAGCACCAGAAACCTTCCACCTGATCACAAAGAAATGGGGCAAGCCGTTGATAGACCTGTTTGCATCCAGGAGAAATCGTCAACTAAACCAATTCTTTTCCCTCAACCCCAGGGATCATCCTCGGGCAGTAGACGCCTTCAACCAGAGCTGGACAACAAAATTCGTCTACGCCTTCCCCCCCCATTTCCGCTTATCCCCAGAGTACTACAGAAGTTCCTAAAAGAAAAATGTACACTAATCCTGATTACCCCCTTCTGGCTCAAGAGAAGCTGGTTCTCTCTTGAAAGCCCTCAGCATGGAAGCTCCTCTCCCTCTACCTCGGAGGCCGGACCTTCTAAGTCAGGGGCCCATCACTCACCCAGACCTAAAAATACTAAAATTAACAGCCTGGATTCTGAGGAATCCAACTTATTAATGTTTGGTTTATCCAAAAAAGTAGTGAACACCTTACTCCTTAGCAGGAAACAGAGTACCAATGACAAGTATCTAAAAATATGGAAGAAATTTGCTGATTGGTCTGGAACCGCCTTCAACCAGTACAGAGCCAACATCTCGCTAATCCTCGATTTTTCTTCAGGAAGGGGTAGATTTAGGTCTATCCCCAATACCCTTAGGGTCCAGGTATCGGCTCTAGGAGCACTCTATAATACCAAGCTAACAGAGCATCCCTGGATATCCAGATTCCTTAAGGCAGCAGATAGGATCAGACCTACAATTAGAAACATGGTGGCACCATGGAACCTCAATACAGTACTAGGGGGCCTAACCTCCGACCCGTTCGAACCTCTGGACTCTACCCACATCAAATGGCTTACCATTAAAAGTATTTTCTTGGTGGCAATAACCTCAGCCAGGAGGGTCTGTGAGCTACAGGCTTGTCCATCCAAGAACCGTTCCTTGCAGTATTCGAGGACAAATTAGTTTTCAAACTAGATCCGACTTTCCTCCCCAAGGTAGTTTCGACATTCCATAGGTCTCAGGACATAGTTCTTCCCTCATTCTGTGACGACCCGAAAAATGATCAGGAAATCACTTACCATACACTAGATGTTTGGAGAGCGGTCTTAAAGTACCTGGAAGCCACCTGTCTTTGGAGAATAGACAAAAATTTGTTTGTCCAATTTTCAGGTCCTAACAAGCGGCGAAAAGTTCAATCTCCAGATGGATTAAGATGGCCATCTCTGAAGCATACAAAGCTCAGGGGAAAGATGTCCCTGCTTCCCTAAAGACTCATTCTACGAGAGGCATGGCCGCCTCCTGGGCGGAAAAAGCTTCAGCCTCCTTACAACAGATTTGCAGAGCAGCAACCTGGAAGAGAGTTCATACCTTCGCTAAGCACTACAGGCTAGACTTAGCCGCTAATAATGACCTAAGATTCGGACGTAAGGTCCTGTCGGCAGCCCCCCCCCCCCCCCTAATGGTATCTTTGATATTATCTCAGCATGTGGTGTCATGGAGACGACTAGGGAAATGAGTATTACACTCACCGGTAATCCGGTTTCCTGGAAGTCTCCATGACACCACATACATCCCACCTTTTTTGTTTTTTCTGCTATTAGCTATTATCCTTTCATCCTGGGGTTCTTCGTTAAAATACACTGGTGATGTGAGGAGGGGGTGGGGGTTTTAACCTCTCTGTGTTTTTCCTGTCCAATCAGGAGGGAGTCGATCTCAGCATGTGGTGTCATGGAGACTTCCAGGAAACCGGATTACCGGTGAATGTAATACTCATTACTTTACACTTTGTCTGAACAGATCTATGCCTTTAGCATGAGGACGGGGCTGAAGGGGGGGCTCTCTCCCTCTCCATCGGGGGGATGCAAAGGTACCGCAGCCCCCCGATGGGAGAGGGAGGGATCTCCCTGACCCTAACAATTAACCTTTTCCAATCAGCGGTCCGTACGCTGACACCCTGGTATGATTATTCAAGGGGAGGCGGGCGGGGGATCGCGATCCCACACTGCCCGCAAACCCCCCCCCGCACCACCCGCCGGCATTAAATCGTGCAGGGAGGGCTGCAAAATAGACATTTTTGGGCATTTTAAAGTTTCTGATCCCCCGCGGTCAGGGATGGAAGACACAGATATAAAAATAAGAACTCAGATATAAAAAGATGCTTAAGTACACCATAGCATGCAGTGTATATATGAATATCCGTGGTACCAATAGATATTTTACACTCAAATATTACACTTAAAGAGGACCTTTCACTACAGCATAAACTAAAAACTAACTAGATCAGTGGGCAGAGCGGCGCCCAGGGGTCCCCCTGCACTTACTAGTATGCCTGGGCGCTGCTCCGTTTGCCCGGTATAGGCTCCGGTGTCTGCGCTCCCTCTGACTGATTTTTTTTGTAGGAGGCGTGTCCCTTGCTGCAGCACTGGCCAATCGCAGCGCACAGCTCATAGCCAGGCTATGAGCTGTGTGCTGCGATTGGCCAGCACTGCAGCAAGGGACACGCCTCCTACAAGAAATCAGTCAGAGGGAGCGCAGACACCGGAGCCTATACCGGGCAAACGGAGCGGCGCCCAGGCATACTAGTAAGTGCAGGGGGACCCCTGGGCGCCGCTCTGCCCACTGATCTAGTTAGTTTTTAGTTTATGCTGTAGTGAAAGGTCCTCTTTAAACATTAAGACGATTATCGCACCCGAAATGCAAAGTAAACGCCGTTGTTATATTTTTCATACTATCTTTTTTTAAATCTTTTATATAATTTTTTACAATATTTCTTTCTCAATATACTTTTTTATTTATTCTTTGTATTTTTTGAGGAGTTTTACAAATTGTGTAAAGGCTTATACTATGTCCTGATCCATTTTCATATATTGAGTTGGACTCTATCAGAATTAAAAGCACCTCCTCCTCATCAGAGTATACAAAGATCCACAATAGTGCATAGTATTACCTCCCACTGATGAAGGAGCAGGAGGCTCCGAAATGCGTCTGTTTTAAACAGTTAATACATGCACGCATAACCAGACTGCATGTTGGATCCATTGCAGAGGATAACTACCTACAACAAATAGAGAATACAGAATTTCCTATATGAATCATACCAGATGATACTGCTGAACGCTAATTATGCAACATAAAGAATATCTGTAACAGTCGATGTCAATTGTGATACAGCTGGCTGATAACATCTAACCAATAGAACATAGGTTAATATAAACTCCCCTCTATACTTCATGTATTCAGCAGACAGCTACAGTTGCAAGAAAAAGTATGTGAACCCTTTGAATGATATGGCTTTCTGCACAAATTGGTCATAAAATGTGATCTGATCTGCTTAAACGAATAACACACAAATAATTAAATGTTACCATGTTTTTATTGAGCACACCATGTAAACATTCACAGTGCAGGTGGAAAAAGTATGTGAACCCCTAGACTAATGACATCTCCAAGAGCTAATTGGAGTGAGGTATCAGCCAACTGGAGTCCAATCAATGAGATGAGATTGGAGGTGTTGGTTACAGATGCCCTGCCCTATAAAAACACACACTAGTTCTGGGTTTGCTGTTCACAAGAAGCATTGCCTGATGTGAATGATGCCTCGCGCAAAAGAGCTCTCAGAAGACCTACGATTAAGAATTGTTGACTTGCATAAAGCTGGAAAGGTTTATAAAAGTATCTCCAAAAGCCTTGCTGTTCATCAGTCCACGGTAAGACAAATTTTCTATAAATAGAGAAAATTCAGCCGTCCTGTAAAGATGACTGCAAGAGCACAGCGCAGACTACTCAATGAGGTGAAGAAAAATCCTAGAGTGTCAGCTAAAGACTTAATAAAGTCTCTGGCATATGCTAACATCCCTGTTAGCGAATCTACGATACGTAAAACACTATACGAGAATAGATTTCATGGGAGAATACCACAGAGGAAGCCACTGCTGTCCAAAAAAAACATTGCTGCACGTTTACAGTTTGCACAAGAGCATCTGGATGTTCCACAGCAATATTGGCAAAATATTCTGTGGACAGTTGAAACCAAAGTTGAGTTGTTTGGAAGAAACACACAACACTATGTGAGGAGAAAGAGGCACACCAACATCAAAACCTCGTCCCAACTGTGAAGTATGGTGGTGGGGGCATCATGGTTTGGGGCTGCTTTGCTGTGTCAGGGCCTGGACGGATTGCTATCATCGAAGGAAAAATGTATTTCCAAGTTTATCAAGACATTTTGCAGGAAAACTTAGAGCCATCTGTCCACCAGCTGAAGCTCAACAGAAGATGGGTGTTGCAACAGGACAACGACCCAAAGCATAGAAGTAAATCCACAACAGAATGGCTTAAACCTAAGAAAATACGCCTTCTGGAGTGGCCCAGACAGTCATGACCTCAACCTGATTGAGATGCTGTGGCATGACCTCAAGAAAGCGATTCACACCAGACATCCCAAGAATATTGCTGAACTGAAACACTTTTTCCACCTGCACTGTGAATGTTTACGCGGTGTGTTCAATAAAAACATGGTAGCATTTAATTATTTGTGTGTTATTAGTTTAAGCAGACTGTGATTGTCTATTGTTGTGACTTAGATGAAGATCAGATCACATTTTATGACCAATTTGTGCAGAAATCCATATCTTTCCAAAGGGTTCACATACTTTTTCTTGCAACTGTATATGTATCCAGCGTGAACTTCTATATCCAGCAAAGATTGAACTTTTCTATGCCAAAGTATTCAACGGGCAGTTATGAATTCAGCTTGAATTTTCTACTCCTCTATTCAGCGGACAGTTACATGTATTCAGTGTGTACTTCTATACTCTGCATAGATTTGTTTTTATATTTCCGCAAAGATTGGATGTATTCAGTGTGTATTTGTGTATTCAGCAACAATCTGATGTGCTCAGCCATTAATGCATAGAATAACCTTTTAATTTTTCTCCTGCGAAGCAATTTACAATTAGCGGAACATACTGTTCTTAGAATATCATGTTCATATCTTTATTCCTATGTACATAGCATTTGTTTCATGTACCCAGCAGGATACTCTGTATATGCAATAGTAATGCATACTGTCTATATCCTTGTTCCACAAATTCTTGCAGATTAAAGGGGTTGTCCGGGTTCAGTGCTGAACCAGGACATACCCTTATTTTCACCCAGGCAACCCTCTTGAGGCTCTGAGCATCTCATGCAGAAGCTTCTGCCCGGCAGTGTGTTCAGTGACGTCAACGGCTCTGATGGGCGGGCTTTAGCGCTGCCTTAGCCGTGTTGCTGGCTAGGGCAGTGCTAAAGCCCGTCCATCAGTGTCGGTGATGTCACCAGGCTTCCTGGCAGCCCCATGGAGAGCCCCAGTACGTCACCGGAACTCCTAAAAATGCTTTTGCACTGCGCGATTTTGCGCAGGCCAAAGGAGAGCATCGGAGCATGAACTGCTCCAATGCTTATGTCAGGGGGCTGCCTGGGTGAAAATGGAGGTATGCCCGGGTTTAGCTCTGATACATCTGGTTAATTTCCACTTTTTGCATTTTATTTTTATAATATCATTTAAGTTAAAAAGTTTTTGCTTGATAAAAAAACAGATATAAATCTGTAACTGCTATCAGCGAGGGTGTCGCCATTTGGATAGTGCACCTGGTTCCTTGATTGTTTGTTGGTGGAGCAGCCTGTATCCGCTATATCACTGATTTACATATTTGACTACACCCCCTGAATTATTTTTCATGTCCAGTTCTAACCCTTTTGCAGCAGCAATCAATTGTGGCAGTGGAGTGACTTGCCATTCAGGTTTACAGGCTTTTTAGCTTGGCTTGCAGTGCAGGTCTCAAGCCTTCCATAAATGCAAATGTCAACAATTTCTCACCCATTGGTCCAGTCTGATCCCAACCCTTGTCAGTCCAAATGGTCCCGCAGTCCAGCTGCATACATCTTTTTCCTTCCTTCCTTCCTTCCTTCCTTCCTCCCCAGACTTTCTTGGAGTCCCCATGGTCTGTCTCAGTCCAATCCCAGTATTTGGGTCTTGCTCACAAGGCACTTTAACACCCTAAAACCTGAATGACGTAGTTTGCAGGCCGGGCTTCCCCTAGGTCCTAATCCTTTTGGTACACCTGTACCCTATGTCCTCCTCCCTCAGACAGTCCTTCTGGTTCACCTAGTCTAGGTCCTCCTCCTTCGGACAGTCCTTCTGATTCACTTAGTCAGGATTTGCGCACAGACCACCTTGGGGACCTATCAGGTCTATAATAACCTCAAAACGTGTGTGTGTCGTTGTCAGTCTCCCCCCCCCCCCCCCCCCATCAGACAAATTATTAGTATATACAATACTATAGTGACTACCTCTCTTCTCCATCCATCAATTTCAACAAGCTACTTTTATCCATATATCAACAACTTCTTCGCATCCACAATGTGTCCTCCTGAATCTTTTCCAGGTTTCTAGGTCAAGATTCCCATACTTCATCCCTGTCTTCTCAAACACTCTGTCCACATTCTTCAGACCCTCTTTACTTGCCCTTCAACTGTACCAGAACAACTATAGAAAGTAACAAAATTCCAGACGTCTGTTTTTTCCCCTCAGTTTCCTAAGAGCTTTCTCACTATATTCGCCTAGTGTATGTTTGCAATTTTCCAAGCGCAGTAAAGAACAAACAAAACGTATACCGTGACTTCTAAAGCCAGACCAAAAACATCGCAATCAAAGTTGCTCATTATCAGTAACTAAACCCAACAATTATAGGTATTTTTAAGGTTCTTTTATTAATATGAACTCTACTGTAAAAAGGACTTTTATACGAACGTTCCTTCAACAATCCCTTGAACCAGACAACCAGTCAAGGAGCCACAGATGTAATGTAATATAAAGTACCTTGCAGCGCTGTCTTTTATATCTGTCTGGTCCAGATTATTCAAGTTGTCAGGAGATCAATTAAGTGTTCCTTAGTCGAGCCCCACGTTGGAAGCCAAGTTTTGTTATGGCAAACCCCCCATCTCTATAATTGTCAGGATCCAAATTGAGATATTCTCATGATAATTCGGAGAGCTGACACAGGCGCATCGCTGAATCATATACACTCTCTACTTTATTCCATACAAGCATGTTTCTTTATCCATGGAAATCGAAACTAATGATTCGGTTGGTTATTCATAAAAGGTAATACTTCCGCTTAATATTTAAAATGATTCTTAATTAAGAAGTTTCTGTGACTCTGAGAAACCAAAACATAACGTTCTTGGATATCAAACTCTGATAAGGGAAGCTGCCTTACCCTGGCCTTGAAGCTAGGATACACAGACACTCCCTCCCCACTCATCCTTGTGACTTGTTTTTCCCTTAAGGCAGTCCACTTGAAGGGGACAGAAAACATTTGTGCAGATTTCCTGAGTTGTCACACAGTCAGCCAGGAGGGTAGTGTCTAAATCAGGAAGTGTGCAGTCAGGTATTGAGGCTGTGAGAACTCCCTCCCTAGGCCTGTCTTGGGAGGAAGGGCCTTTCTCCCACTGTCTTCTTTTTTACAGAGTGATTCAGTAAGGCTTCATTCACATCACCGTTCAGCCTTTCCATTCTCCTGCTCAGTTTAGGAGAAGGCACATAACTGAGCGAAACGGAGCCTAAAGACCCCATAGACTAGAATGGGGTCCGTTATGTTTCTGATCAGAAGATGATTTTGGAGCGGAGACAAAAGTTGTGCATGAAAGACTTTTGTCTCCACTTCACTTCAAAATCATCTTCTGAGCGGAAACATAACGGACCCCATTCTAGTCTATGGGGTCCTAAGGGCTCCTAAATGGAGCAAGAGAACGGAAAGGCTAAACGGTGATGTGAACGAAGCCTAAGGCCTCGTGCACATGACCGTTTTTGTGGTCCACATCCGGGCCGCGTTTTTTGCGGCTTGGGTGCGGACCCATTTACTTCAATGGGGCCGCAAAAGATGCGGACAGCACTATGTGTGCTGTCCGCATCCATTGCACCGTTCCATGGTTTGCAGACCCCAAAAATTGAACTGTCGTGTGCATAAGGCCTAAGTGAGAGGGAAAAAAAACACGAGTGATTCTGATTTCTTTATTCTATCCAAAAAGAGTGATTCACTGGGATCAGGGTGCTGTGCCCTGGAAGAAAGTGCATCAGGAAGCATTTATTATGTTCTATCTGGAAGTAGAAAAGTTACATGTGATGGCATGGTTATTGAAAGGCAGTTCAGGATTTGGAAGGTCTTTCTTTAAATATGTCAGATATAGGATAGGCATTCCTCTCTCTGGATTGAATGTAAACCAACAGATTTTAAAACGCAATAAAAAGCAATGATACAGTGCATATATAATCATGAAACCATGATTAGTTGCTGTGTATGTCCAGATAATAAAAATAATAAATGTATGTAAATCAATATTGAATATTGGAATAATATAATTTGTCATTAATATCACACTTTATTTCACATTATGGGGCCCCCCAAAAAAAGTCAATGTTTTGATGTGCTGCTGTATCCAGTGTTGGTATTTCAGAAGTCTATCAAAACATTATGTACAGTTATATAAATGAATAACCGTGATTAATACACATAAAACACATATCTAAAAATGCTACTTTCTGGTATTATTTTGATAACCTACAGCGTGATTTTCCAAAGTCCTTCCTTATAATGTGGCAGCATAAAAATTAAGCATATAAATGATTTCCAAGGTTATGTCACCAATAATAATACTAAAGATAGATGCAAGTAGTGAGTCGTTTGAGTACAAACTACTCGATATTACTGAGTACAAACGACTCACTACTTGCATCTATCTTTAGTATTAATATTGGTGACATAACCTTGGACAATCATTTATATGCTTGATTTTTATGCTACCACATTGTAAGGAAGAACTTTAGAAAATTGCGCTCTAATTCACCAAAATAATATAAGTCAAATTTTTATATAGGATTTGTAGATATGTGTTTTATGTATATTAATCATGGTTATTCATTTATATACGGATGTAGCAGGGTTAACACACATGCTTTATGAGACATGTTATCTAAACTAAATGCGTTTTAAAGGGAGTCTATCACCACACTTGGACATTAAAGATCGCTTACATAGCGTTCTGTCATAACTTTAGATGAATCAAATGGTACCTTTTGTTGCATTCTTCTGCGGTTCAACTGCGGCAAAAACTGGCTTTAATTCATATGTAAATTAGGGCTTGCAAGAGCCCAGGGGCACCGTCAACTTCTTTGGAGCCCAGGGTGATCATCCTCTTTTGTTAATATCCCAGCCTCTGCCTCTACCCGCCCTTCTTTTGCCTTGCGTCGTCCTCCTCTCCCAGCGAAATCCTGCGCCTACGTTCTGCCTCGCTTGGCTGGGGTATGCGCACTGCGATGCCCACTGTGGGCCCGGCTTGGCTGGAGCATGCGCAGTAGCTACGGTGATGCTGTGCCCACATTGAGCATCGCAGTGCACATACCCCAGCCAAGCGAGGCAGAGCATAGGTGCGGAATTTTGCTGGGAGAGGAGGACGACGCAAGGGAAGAGAAGGGCGGGCAGAGGAAGAGGCTGGGGCGTGGATATTAATAAGAGTGTGATGGGTTATGCCAGAACGCTATGTAAGCGGTCTATAATGTCCAAATGTGGTGACGGACTCAATTTAAGCAATTGCTTTTCAATGGCTTTTGTTTCAAGATAACGTGATGGGTTAAAAAAAAATTGAGTTAAGAGTGTGTGTGTGTGTGTGTGTGTGTGTGTTACCTCTGCCACATCTAACTGTACATAATGTGTTGATAGACTGCTGAAATACCATCATTGGATACAGCAGCACAACAAAACATTGTGAGATGTTTTGGGGGGGCCCCGTAATATGAAATAAGCGTGATATATTATTGGCATAAAAAATTATATTATTCTGTGCTGTCCCAGCATTTATTTCTTCCATTTAAGATAAATTGCTGTATTTGTGTTATCATTTCATTTCCATGTTAAATAATGCTGCCACCCTGTGGTCATTCTTGTTATAGGTTTCCTGAATGCATTATGTAAATCCCATTGCCTTTGCTCTCTGTCTACTCCTCCCTTTCGGTGACATCATAATATCCTGTCTGTGTTCTGTGTCGTCCCCCCCCGCCCTCGCAACAGACTCAAAGCTGGTGAGAGCATTTCATTATGACCTCTATTGTCCTTTTATATGTCTCAAGGTAAACTCAATAAATTTACTAAAGCATTTCCATTGTATCCTCCTCACCTGGATTTTCACATGCAACTGGAACCACAACCTAAGGGATATTGGTGAGTTCAGCGGTCTACCATTGCTTGTACAGAGATTACCGCTCACAACCAGTCAGAGACTTCTCTAATGTACATCTGCGGCAGAATAGACAAAACAAAGCCTAAATCTACAGTCTTTGCATGTCTACTCGCAGTCTGCAAGCAAGCTTAGAGCTGTCCGTCATCTTGCATACACGTGGCTTTAGAAGTACAGTGAGTAAGGTGAAATCCTCTCTTAAACAGACAGTACCGCTTAAACAAGAATAACATGTCCACAAGAGGCTCTGTGGATTTCTTGGTCACTAAACATTCGGAAATTCACCCTGCTCCCAAAAACTCAGATATATAGGAAGTAAAGTCCATTTTCACTGAAGAACAAACTGTACGATCTAAACGTGTTATCGAGCCAACACAAAAGATAAGAGAAAACTTTGAGGCAACCAAAGTAGAGTTCAGTGACCATTTAAATGATTTATGGCAAAGAACTATATAGAAGCTCTTTCACGCTATAACAATGATGCACCAAAGATAATCACATTGTTGAATCGTTTAACGCCTATGTTTGCTATCAGCGACTGTCCGCAAAGTTCATCACCTTGCTGAACGATTCTTATTTTGATGATGCTTCAGAAGAGTAGAGAGAGAGAGAGAAAAAGAGAGAGAGAGAATCTACTCTGAGAGAAGGATACCTTAGTACAAGGCAGAACTCCACATCGCACACTTGCAGGAGGGGAGATCTCTTCGATCAACTTCAACCAAATATGCACACTTGTCTTCCAAAACCTCTTGTTCCAGAAGGTCGGTATTACATGACAAGCTTGTAGAGATCTGGGCAGAAGCAGAGGAAGCTAGTGTAAGAACTTCCTTCGCTAAGAAGGAGGCAGAGGCAGAAGCTCAACAAAAAATTCTCCAAACAGAAAGGGAAGAAGCAGCTACCTTGGCTAAACTGAAGGTCTTCGAGCAAGCATTAGGGAAAGGTACCGACCTAAGACGGTGTTTTATCCCAGGAGAAGTGGAATACCCAGCTGACCGCACTGCCAGATATTGTCACGGATAGTGTTGCAGAAAACTAGAAGACACAATCGAAGATCCGACTGAGGAACAAGAGGGTAAGCCCTGTAACAGCCCTAGCACTCTCCCTGACTGCTCAGCCTATGCAAAAATTGCATACCCTCGTTCCTCGACTGTATGACACCTGAACACCCTATAATAGTGAGGGGACATGACTACCGGCTCCCTACACTAAATACGGAGGGAGTCAGGGTCACCTAGGATCAAGACCACAGGAAAAATAATAATAAATAAATAAAGAAACAGACTTATCTTGTGGATGCTGCAGTAGCAGCTTCTAGCATCAGCACAGTCCAGGAAGTTGTATAAACCGCAAGGTGAGGCAGTATGGGGAGGAGATATATAGGGATGCAATCACTGCTAATAGATGACAGCTGGGAGAGGGAGGAGAGATGTCAAAACAAAAGAAGATCATGCAGGAAGTACTGAAGAACGTCTAGCAGAACTTCTCAAAGATCTGGTGGTGAGAGATATGTGCTAAGGCAATCATCACCTGCTCCTTCTGCTAAATTGCATGTACCAATGCCACTTCTAAATTGCCAACTGGGTGAACCCACAGAGCACCAGATAGTCATCCACCAACAACAAAGTAATTTCTAGCGTTGAGTCAGCTGATTCCCCCCAGAAACTAATGTGCCACATTATTTTGTCCTGATCAATCTCAGCCTTATGTGCCAGAGCCCCTAAATGCCCCAATGACACCACAATGCAATACAGCAACAAGGAATTGGAGATCAGACATGTCGGACTTTGCCAGATACATGATGCGCAGGGAGCTGATAAACATTAGCCTCTCAAAGTATGATGACCATGATGAAAACTACAGAGCTTGGAAATCGACCTTTTAAAGCAGCAATCAGAGATCTTAACCTCACTGCCCAGGAAGAACTTGACTTGCTTGCCAACTGGTTAGGCCCAGAATCTGCAGATTGCGTAAAGACATTAAGAGCAGTTCATGCAGACCACTCAGAGGAAGGTCTTGCTGCAGCATAGGAGAGTCTTGAACAGACCTATGGCAGTTCTGAAGCTATAGAAAGAGCCTTATTCAGGACACCTCAAGCCTTCCCAAAGATAACTGACAAGGACAATCATAAGCTCCAGAATCTGAGCAACCTACTAAAGGAATTTGAATTGGCTAAAATGGACCCACATCTGCCTGGACTGAGTTACCTTGATACTGCCCATGGTGTCAATCCAATTGTGTTGAAACTACCACATGGCATGCAAGAAAAATGACCAGGGCTCCAGATTTAAAAGAGAACACAATGTGTCTTTTCCTTCTTTCTCTTATTTTTCCAGATTCCTCAGTGACCAAGCTTGGAATATTGATCCCAGCTTTGACTTCACAGAATCCAATCTACCTGCTTCATCCTCATGCTAAAGTTATGACAACACAACAAGTAAACTTAGAGACTTAAGGGGAACAGTATCCGTTAGGAAAACAAACTTATTACAACCTCCACTACTAGGAACGACACCCCCGTCCTTAAAGAAAGGGACCCTAATCGCATGTGCCCTATCCACAAAAGACCTAATCCTTTAAAAGAATGTTATGGGCTCAGGGCAAAGACTTTTCAAGAACGCAGAGAGACACTCAAAGAGCTTGGAGTGTGTTACAAGTCTTGTGCTTCGTCAAGTCATATGGCCAAAGACTGTAAAGCTATCATCAGGTGTGCAAAATGCAGCAGTGGCAAGCATGTTACATCAATGCATTCTACTTTGCCCCCAGACAACGCACCATCTCAAACCGCAACCAACGCCATCGCACTTCATGGCGGTGAGCCACATACGATGGTCTCCTCCTCCTCCTGTATGGAAATATGTGACAAGGAGACTGGTTCCAAGTGCTGTGCATAAGTGTGTTTGGTAGTCTACCCAGAAGGGCAATGTGAAAAGGCCACCAGAATGTTATAGATGAACAAAGCATTAGGTTTCTGGCGAAACCTAAATTCTTTGAGATCTTTGGCATAACTGGAGAAGCAACACCATACACCCTAAACACTTATTCTGATCGTGTAGAGACTTATGGCAGAAGAGCCACTGGATACCTTCTCCTCCATTAAAGGGAATGTTCATATACCCTTGCCAATGTTAATTGAATGAGAGCAGATACCTGATGAAAGAGATGAAATTCCTATTCCAGAAGCTGCATGCCATCATTCCGACTGGAGACATCTAGCTAGTGAGATGAATGCTGATGTCCTATTCTTGCTCGGGAGAGACATTCTTAGAGTCCACAAGGTGCGGCAACAATGCAACGGTCCTGACAACGCCCCATATGCACAGAGACTTGACTTAGGCTGGGTGATTGTGGGCAAACTAGGGTTGTTTCAATACAAACATTTTTGATTCAATTTTGATACTTTAAAAAAGTATTGCAATTAGGGATCGACCGATTATCGGTTGTACTGATTTATTATCATCTGCCGGTATTCAGGATTTTGAACGTGATCGGCATCTATTTTGACGATATTCCGATAACTTATCGGGAACACAGATCGCGCTCTCCGTGTTCCCTCAGCAGCACAGGGGAGAAGGAAGCAGCGTCTCCCTCACCCTGTGCTGCCGCTGCCACCAATAAGAGGAGGGGCAGGGCTGTGGCCACTGCACCACCAATGAAGATAACTCTCATTAATTCATATACAGGAGGCGGGAGCTGGCTGCAGAATCACATAGCCGGCTCTCGACCTCTTTCTGCGGTAGTTAACCCCTGCCGCACCTGAGCGGTTAACCGCCGCGGATCGCAGCTAACGCTCATAGAGGCCATGAGCCAGCTATGTGATTCTGCAGCCAGCTCCCGCCTCTTTGTATATGAATTAATAAGAGTGTTATCTACATTGGTGGTGCAGTGCGTGGCGCCCCCCCAAACCCCAGTATTAATCATTGGTGACAGTGGCCACAGGGTCCCCTCTCCCCTCCTCCTCAGTGGAAGTTCCGATCGGAGCCCCAGCAGTGTAAGCCTGGGGCTCTGATCTGTTACCATGGCAGCCAAGACGCTATTGAAGCCCTGGCTGCCATAGTCGGCTCCCTTGCTGCTGTGTGCACAAAGCAGCAGAGACAGTTTGAGGTCCTATTTACCCTGATAGAGATCTATCAGGGTGAATAGGACAAGGGGGCTAATAGTAAAAAAATTATTAATGAAAGAAAGATTTGCAAAAAAAAAAATACACGTTTACAATAAACATTCATTTTCAGCAGATTTGTGTAAGATTTTTCTATTTCTTTCTTTTCTCAAAAATGAAAATTCACAGAATATCGGACAATGTTTTTTTTTCAAAGATGTATCTAAGCACTGGGTTGCACCTCTATCTTTCCGTGCTGTAAGAGCCAGACATCCTGACAACCGGGAACGGGCACTATCCAGATTCATCTCCTTGCAACATACGTAAAAAAACAAGCTTGAAATGAAAAATAATTTTGTGACCTTCATGGGAAAAGATATTTTCACAATGACCATGCACAGCCGCCTCCACCTTTGCAAGAGCATGAAGACTGCTGGTACCTTCTCTCCTTTTTGGAGTATATTGCCCACAGAAACCAAACCAGATGAGTGGTATTCTACTCAAGTGCCAAACATAATGGCTTATCTCTGAACGATGTCCTTCTCACAGGTCCAAACCTGACCAATAATCTGGTAGGAGAACTTATGAGATTCAGAAAGGAGCCAGTTGCCATTACTGCACACATTAAACAAATGTTCCATTGCTTTATCGTATTGCAAGACCACAGAAATTACCTCAAATAGAGAGACAATGACTCCAGCAAGGAAATGATTGAATTCCACATGAAGGTGCATGTGTTCGGTAACAGTCCTTCGCCTGTTATTGCTACATATGGCCTACGTAGGGCTGCCTCTGATAGTGAGTCTAAGTTTGGGGAAGATGCCGAAACTTTGTTGAAAGAGACTTCTAAGTGGATGACTCTCTCAAATCCTTGACCACAGCGGAGGAAGCCATAGATCTGCTCAAAAGGACACAAGGTCTGGAGTTTTTGCTGAACCAGAGTAAAGAATCTCCCACTCAAGACGTCTTCAGTCTCCAAGACCCTCATGAAGGTCCAGAGATTCGCCCTGACTTGGGCTGTCATCGCTTTGAACGCTTCTCCAGATGGTCAAGGTTTGTTCACACCATTGCAAGAGGACCAGTAAAGCAAATGAGATCTGATTGTGGAACCAACTTCATAGGCACCTGCCAAGAATTGCAAATCAAATCTAAGCCAGTTCAAGACTTATTTGGCCAACAATGGTTGTACATGGATCTTTTACCCCCCTCATGCCTCTCATATGGGCGGTTGGTTCATTGGAAAGGATGATGGGCATCACCCGCAAAATATTGGACTGTATGCTTTATGGACTCAAACTTCTCAAGGCTCACCAATGAGAATTTGACCTAGGGTTGAGCAGTAAACCGGTGTCAGCGATATACAAAGGTATTAAACAACTATATGTTGATATCGCTGTTTCCTAATAACTGCAGTATTTTGTGATGTCATAGAAGCAGTCACATGTGCGCAGACAGCTTCTAAATCTGTGTCTGCCCGCCTCTGCATCCTGCATAACAGTACTCCCCGGCTCCTCCTAGCTCCCCATATTCATGTCTCCGCCTGTCTCCGCCTACCGACGTCTGAATAGGATAACAGCAGAGGCGAGCACAACAGCCAGGCAGGAAAAGTCTCCAACTCCCACACACACAGTTTGGCCTGTGAGGAGTGAGAGAGACGAGACCTTAAACATAGAATTAGAACTGGCCCGGGTGTCATACATAAAGGTGCCATGTCTGTCTGTCTTCTGTGGCCTGGTACTTCCTGCCTGCGTGCTGCACACTGATCTATAATAGCAGGTATTAGGGAGTAATGAGTCCTCGTGAGTCCCCGATACATGAACAACATGACCTTATACTGAGGGGGGTTGAAACTTTATGTCTCTTTGTGGCCCCTATACAGTATAATGTGAGCTTGTGCCCCCACAAAGTATGTCACATTGTGGCTGCCCCCATACAGTATAATGTCACATTTTTTTTTTAAATGGGTATTTATCGCGATATATATCGTTATCACGATAAATTTTCTTTATCATTATCGTCTGAATATTTTTGATATCGCCCAACCCTACTTTGACCACCACCTTAGCTGAGGTATCTGCTATCGTCAACGCAAGACCTCTTGTACCTGCATCTATGGACCCAGAACCCCCTGCCATTCTCACTCCAGCGACTCTTCTCACTCAGAAATTTGGATCTGTTCCTAATCCACCTGAAGAGTCTTCTGTTAACCTATATAAGAAACGGTGGGAAAAGGGTACTTACGCTTTCTTCAAAGACGAAGGAAGTAGCAGCAGGTAAAGCCAAACTTACAAATAGGAGATCTTGTTCTCATGAAAGACCAGAAGGTGGAAAGAAATTCCTGGCCCATGGGTCTCATCTCAAAAATCTTCCCCAGTGAAGATGGCAAGCTCCGTAAGGTGGGAGTGACCACAAAACAAGGCAATCCCAAGTCCTACATCTGAGATTGTTCTCCTCTTATTCGTTGAGAAATTATTTCTTTTTAAGAACTTTGTCTTTTCAGTCGTCCATCTCCGGACTATTCCTAGAAAATTCCTGTCCACCTGTCCACCCATTCTAGTTACTGTGTTTTTTTTCTTTTATTGCCTTTTGTCTTTCAGGTTCCAGTTATTTCATTGAACATCATATGGACATTCCTGTTTTACATATAGTGCGAAAACGTAGGATTTCAGACAGGGAGTGTGCTGTCCCAGCATTTATTTCTTCCATTTAATAAAAATAGCTGTTTTTGTGTTTTCAAATCATTACCATGTTAAGTAATGCTGCCACCCTGTGGTAATTCTTGTTATAGGTTTCCTGAATGCATTATGTCAATCCTATAGCCTTTGCTCTCGGTCTACTTCTCCCTTTTCGGTGACATCATATCATATCATATCCTGTCTGTTCTGGTCCTGTGTATTATTTATTAATATATATATATATATATATATATATATATATATATATATATATATATATATATATATATATATATATATATATATAATATATATATATTTCTTCTGCAGCAGACTGGTGGGAGCATTTCATTTCGACCTCTAATGTGCTTTTATATGTCTTTGCTCAAGGTAAACTCAATAAATTACCAAAACATTTCCATTGTATCCTTCTCAGTGTATTTTCACATGCAACTGGTACCACGACCTAAGGGATAATTAGAGTTCAGCTGTCTACCATTGCTTGTACAGAGATTACCACTCGCAACCAGTCAGAGACTTCTCTAACGTACATCTGTGGCAGAATATATTCTATTATGTAATATTGATTTACATACATTTATTCTTTTTTATTATATTGACATACACAGCAACTAATCATGGTCTTATGATTATATATGCATTGTATCATTGTTGTTTTTATTGCGTGCAGAAGTATTTTGATTTAATTAAAATATCTGTTGGTTACATACAATCCAGAGAAAGGAGTGCCTATCATATAGTAGGTGATCCAGTCTATATCCAAAAAAACTAATGTGAGAGCCTCTGGATTTACTGACATCTTTCTTAGTTTTGTCAGACAGTTGACATCTCTCTTGCCACAAATATTCTGCCAGTACTGGATTGTTTGCGGGAGGGATCAAATAAAAATCTCAGACCTAGTACTTTCAAAGTCCAAATCCTGGTGCTTAGTGACCTCTTTGACTTTAAGCTGTGTGAACATCGTAGGGTAAAGTGATTCTTTAGGGAGACAGGCAGGTTAAAGGGGTGGTTGTCCCATCTAGCAGTTTCATAATCGCCTGCTGCGAGCTGCGCTGTTAACTTCCTGGTTTCCGGCTTGTGAGGCTGGGCGGGCTTAGTGAGCTTGATTGAAGGCTTGTCCAAGCTGGGCCGCGCATCGCTGTCTTGAACGTGCACGCTGCCGCACATGCGCCATAGTGACTTCTTCCTGGCCAGTATAGTACAGAGCCGCGCACTTCCTGGCCGAGTATAGTACAGAGCATGCGTGTCTCTGTACTCTAGTCGGCTAGGAAGAAGTCACCTTTGCATGTGTGTGCGTTTGCGGCTCTGTACTATACTGGCCAGGAAGAAGTCACCATGGCGCATGCGTGGCGGCCTGCACGTTCAAGATAGCGATGCCCGGCTGGGGCAAGAAAATGTGTTCTACGCAGGCGTGGCCCACTGATGCGGCAAGCGGTGGCCGTATCTAGTGGATACCAGAAGACAACAGTGGGGTAGGATTGACAGATTTTTTTTTCCAAGATAAGTAGTAGGGATCGACCGAATATCGGTTTGGCCAATATTATCGGCCGATATTCCTGTTTTTGCACATTATCGGTATCTGCATCTAAACTACCGATAATGTTTACGTCGCACGCGCCCGAAGTCTGAGTCCGGCCATGTCTTTCGGCTGCCAGTGCCAACTATCGCTGGAGTACAGGAGAGACTATGCTTGTGGGCGTTCCTGCCTGCTCAAACAGAACTCCGTAGCAGACGCTGACGTCATTAGAGGCGGTCAGTGTAGGGCAGAGGCAAGAACCAGAGTGCCTGCCGACATTACCATGGCACAACTGTATAGACTGTAAAGTAAATACGTGCGGCATAATGGTAGATGCCATAGTAGTTTGTTACCTACAATCTAACATGGTAACATAGTACATAAGGCCGAGAAAAGACATTTGTCCATCCAGTTCGGCCTGTCATCCTGCAAGTTGATCCAGAGGAAGGCAAAAAAAAAAACTGAGGTAGAAGCCAATTTTCCTCACTTTAGGGGAATAAAAAATTCCTTCCCGACTCCAATCAGGCAATCAGAATAACTCCCTGGATCAACGATATCTCTCTAGTAGCTATATCCTGTAATATTATTACACTCCAGAAATACATCCAGGCCCCTCTTGAATTCCTTTATCGTACTCGCCATCACCACCTCCTCAGGCAGAGAGTTCCATAGTCTCACTGCTCTTACCGTAAAAAATCCTCTTCTATGTTTGTGTACAAACCTTCTTTCCTCCAGACGCAGAGGATGTCCCCTCGTCACAGTCAGTCCTGGGAATGAATAGATGATGGGATAGATCTCTGTACTGACCCCTGATATATTTATACATATTAATTAGATCTCCCCTCAGTCGTTTTTTTTTCTAAAGTGAATAACCCTAATTTTGATAGTTGCCCTATTCCAGTTATTACTTTAGTTGCCCTCCTCTGGACCCTCTCCAGCTCTGCTATGTCTGCCTTGTTCACAGGAGCCCAGAACTGTACACAGTACTCCATGTGTGGTCTGACTAATGATTTGTAAAGTGGTAGGACTGTTCTCATCACGGGCATCTATGCCCCTTTTGATGCAACCCATTATCTTATTGGCCTTGGCAGCAGCTGCCTGACACTGGTTTTTGCAGCTTAGTTTGCTGTTTATTAAAATTCCTAGATCTTTTTCCATGTCAGTGTTACCGAGTGTTTTACCATTTAATAAGTACGGGTGACTTGCATTATTCCTTCCCATGTGCATAACTTTACATTTGTCAGTGTTAAACCTTATCTGCCCAAGCCTCCAGTCTATCCAGATCGCTCTGTAGTAGTATACTGTCCTGAGCCAGTTACTTACCCACTTACAGACGTTTTCTCCCAGTCCGAGCATTCTCATTTTATATACTAACTAACCTTTTATGTGGTACAGTGTCAAATGCTTTAGATACACGACATCCATTGATTCGCCGCTGTCAAGTCTAGAACTTACCTCCTCATAGAAACTGATTAAATTAGTTTGACATGACCAATCCCTCACGAAGCCATGCTGATATGGCGTTATTTGCTTATTTCCGTTAAGATGCTCTAACATAGCATCTCTCAGAAAACCTTCAAACTGTTTACCCACAACAGATGTTAAACTTGCCGGCCTATAGTTTCCAGGTTCTGTTTTTGGACCCTTTTTGAATATTGGCACCACATTTGCTATGTGCCAATCCTGTGGGACATTCCCTGTCAATATAGAATCTGCAAATATCAGAAATAAGGGTCTGGCTATGACATTACTTAATTCCCTTAGGATACGGGGGTGTATGCCATCCGGTCCTGGCGATTTGTCTATTTTAATCTTTTTAAGTCGCTGTTGTACTTCTTCCTGGGTCAGACAGGACACTTTTAATGGGGAATTTATTTCAACATTCAGCATTTTATCTGACAGTTTATTGTCCTCAGTGAATACATTGGAGAAAAAAATATTTAACAGCTTTGTTTTCTCCTCGTCGCTCTCTGCGACTCCCCCCTCATTACTCTTTAACGGGCCGACACCTTCAGATTTATACTTTTTAATATTTATATAATTGAAGAACATTTTAGGGTTAGTTTTACTCTTTGTCAATTAATCTCTCTGTCTCTAGTTTGGTCGCTTTTATTTGTTTTTTTTTTTTACATGTTGTTCTATTTTTTTTTTCCATAGTTTTTCAGTGCTTCCGTGCTACCTTCCTGTTTTTAGTGTTTAATATGCTTTCTTTTTGTCATTTATTGCTTTCTTTACAGTTCTGTTTATCCACATTGGTTTCTTTTTGTTCCTTAACCTTTTATTCCCATACGGTATGTACCTCTCACAATGAGATTTTAAGATGCTTTTAAAGATATCCCATTTTGTGGCTGTATTTTTATTTGTGAGGACTTTATCCCATTTAGTTAGGCCTATGGCCTCTCTTAGTTGGCTAAATTTAGCTTTTTTGAATCTTGGTGTTTTTGTTCCTCCCTGTAGAAATGCTCTTTTGAATGATAATTGGAAGGTTATTACTTTGTGGTCACTATTTCCCAGGTGTCCCCCCAACCTGCACATCTGTTCTGTCAGGCCTATTGGTTAATACTAAGTCCAGTATGGCCGTCCCTCTAGTCGGGTCCTGAACCAGTTTGGAGACGTAATTGTCTTTGATTGCCAAGAACCTGTTTCTTTATGAGATATACAAGTTTCAGTTTCCCAGTCTATATCTGGGTAGTTGAAGTCCCCATAATCACCACCTCATTCTGATTTGCCGCCTTGTCAATCTCATTTAGTAGTAGATTTTCTGTGGACTCTGGTATATTAGGTGGTTTATAGTAAACTCCTATTAGTAATTTATTATTGTTTTTAGCGCCATGTATCTCTACCCACAGTGACTCCACATGTTCATGTCCCTCACTTATATCTTCACGAAGTGTGGGCTTTAGACCGGACTTTACATAAAGGCAGACCCCTCCCCCTCTCCGGTTTTGACTATCCTTTCTAAACAGACTGTAACCCTGTACATTAACACATTCAGGACCTTGGACGAGTATACTCGTCCTGGAGCAAGGGTACTTAGCGCACCAGGACGAGTATACTCGTCCTCGCATTAAACTGTCACCATGTCTGCTGTGCCTTTGCAGCCCCCAGATGGATGGGGGGGGACAGAGGGAGGGAGCTCCCCTACTTTCCCTTCCCCGTCTGCTCAGTTGTGGCAGACGGGGAAGGTTCCCATGGCAACAGGACGCCTTCTCAGGCGTCCTGCTGTCCATGGTGCTGAACAGATCTATGCTAAAAGCATAGATCTGTTCAGTGTAAGTAAAATACTGTACAGTACAATATATATTGTTCTGTACTGTATTATACAGACATCAGACCCACTGGATCTTCAAGAACAAAGTGGGTCTGGGTCCAATTTTTTATTTTTATTTTTAAAGTGAAAAAAAAGTAAAGATAATAAAATCACATTTATCGCTGAATAAAAATGTAAAAAATTAAAATACACTACACATATTAGGTATCGCCGCGTCCGTAACGACCTAATCTATAAAACGGTCATTTTACTTTCCCCGCACGGTGAACGCCATAAAAATAAAAAAATAAACTATCAGGAAATTGAAATTTTGCCCACCTTTCTTCCCAAAAAAGGTAATAAAAGTGATCAAAAGAGTCGCATGTACGCCGAAATAGTACCAATCAAGCCGTCGCCTCATCCCGCAAAAAATGAGCCCCTACATGAGACAATGGCCCAAAAAATAAAAAAAACTATTGGACACTAACATGATTATTTATTTATTTTTGTTTCAAAAATATTATTGTGTAAAAAGTATACATATTGGGTATCGCCGCGTCCGTGACAACCTGCTCTATAAAAAATACCACATGATCTAACCTGTCAGATGAATGTTGTAAATAACAAAAAAAAACAACTGTGCCAAAAAAGCTATTTCTTGTTACCTTGCCTCACAAAAAGTGTAATATAGAGCAACCAAAAATCCTATGTACCCTAAACTAGTACCAACAAAACTTCCACCCTAGTTTCTAAAATGGGGTCACTTTTTGGGAGTTTTTACTCTAGGGGTTCATCAGGGGGGTTTCAAAAGGGACATATTGTCAATAAACCATTCCAGCAAAATCTGCCTTCCAAAAACTGTATGAAATTCCTTTCCTTCTGCGCCATGCCGTGTGCCCGTACAGCAGTTTATAACCACATATGGGGTGTTTCTGTAAACTACAGAATCAGGGCCGTAAATAATGAGTTTTGTTTGGCTGTTAACCCTTGCTTTGTGACTGGAAAAAAAATTGTAAAATGGAAAATTTGCCCAAAAATTGAAATTCTGAAATGTCATCTCTATTTGCCAATAGCTCTTGTGGCACACCTAAAGGGTTAACAACGTTTGTAAAATCAGTTTTGAATACCTTGAGGGGTGTAGTTTCTTAGATGGAGTCACTTTTATGGAGTTTCTACTCTAGGGGTGCATCAGGGGGGCTTCAAATGGGACATGGTGTCCCAAAAAAACTGTCTAGCAAAATCTGCCTTTCCAAAACCGTATGGCATTCCTTTCCTTCTGCGCCCTGCTGTGTGCCCGTACAGTGGTTTATGACCACATATGGGGTGTTTCTGTAAACGACAGAATCAGAGCCATAAATATTGAGTCTTGTTTGGCTGTTAACCCTTGCTTTGTAACTGGGAAAAAAAAAAGATTAAAATGGAAAATATGCCAAAAAAGTGAAATTTTTAAATTGTATCTGTATTTTCCATTAATTCTTGTGGAACACCTAAAGGGTTAACACAGTTTGTTAAATCAGTTTTGAATACCTTGAGGGGTGTAGTTTCTAGAATGGTGTCAATTTTGGGTGGTTTCTATTATATAAGCCTCACAAAGTGACTTCAGACCTGAACTGGTCCCTAAAAATTTGGGTTTTTGAAAAGTTCAGAACAATTTCAAGATTTGCTTCCAAACTTCTAAGCCTTGTAACATCCCCAAAATATAAAATATCATTCCCAAAATGATGCAAACATGAAGTAGACATATGGGGAATGTAAAGTAATAAATATGTTTGGAGGAATTACTATGTATTATAGAGGTAGAGAAATTGAAACTTGGAAATTTGCAATTTTTTTTACAAATTTTTGGTAAATTTGGTATTTTTATAAATACTTTTTTTTTTTTTTTTTTTTTTACTTTATTTTCCCAGTGTCATGAAGTACAATATGTGCCGAAAAAAAATCTCAGAATGGCCTGGATAAGTTAAAGCGTTTTAAAGTTATCACCACTTAAAGTGACACTGGTCAGATTTGCAAAAAATGGCCTGGTCCTTAAGGTGTTAACTGCCCAGTCATAGCTATCATCCAGCCATGTCTCAGTTATTCCCACTATGTCATAGTCCTCCTCACACATCACTAATTCCAGTACACCAGTTTTATTAGTCAGGCTTCTGGCATTAGTATACATACATTTTGAGAGGTTTATGTATGTTTTTTACCCTACACCTTTCCTTCTGAACTGTTCTAGTCCCTCCTTCCATACCTCCCCCAGTCCCACTACCTTGCCCCCGGTCTCTATCTACACTATCTTCCTATCCTGTAACATAATTACCCTCCCCCCAGTCCCTAGTTTAAACACTCCTCCAACCTTATAGCCATCTTCTTCCCCAACACAGCTGCCCCTTCCCCATTGAGGTGCAGCCCGTCCCTACGATAGAGCCTGTAGCCGATAGAGAAGTCGGCCCAGTTCTCCAGGAACCCAAACCCCTCCTTCCTACACCAGTTCTTGAGCCACTTGTCAATCTCCCTAATCTCCCGCTGCCTTTCTTGTGTGGCCCGTGGTACAGGTAGTATTTTGGAAAATACTACCTTTTTGAGGTCCTTGCGCTAAGCTTTTGACCTAAATCCCTGAAATCATTTTTAAGGACTCTCCACCTACCCCTAACTTTGTCATTGGTTCCGATATGGACCATGACCGCTGGATCTTCTCCAGCCCCTCCCAGTAATCTGTCAACCCGATCCGCGATGTGTCGAACTCTAGCGCCAGGAAGACAGCACACTGTTCGGCGATCACGGTCTTTGTGACAGATTTCCCGATCTGTTCCCCTAATAATTGAGTCTCCCACTACCAGCACCTGTCTGGCCTGTCCTGCTCTCCTGGGCCCCTGCTTACCGGAGCTGACATTCCCCTGACTGGCAGAGGAAGTGTCTGGCTGCGGCAGTGCCATCCCTGGACTGACATCCCCCTCATCTGCCAAACGTGCAAACTTGTTGGGGTGTGTCAGATCAGGGCTAGCCTCCCTGGCACTCTTCCCTCTACCCCGCTTTCTAACTGTTACCCAGCTAGCCACCTCGCTTTCCTCAGCCTCCTCTGTCACCCTCCCCCTCATCTACCCCAAAGAGTGCTTGCTCGGTGAGAATCAAACTCTTTGGCAAATTGTCAATGCCTCTCAGTGTTACAACTTGCCCATTTAGAGACTCGATTAGCGATTCCAAACGGGTAATTTGCTCACATCTTGAACAAAGATATACACCCTTGAACGGCAGTTCCAGGACTGCATACATCATGCAACACATACTAAATGGGGATTACACCACAAAAGCGAAAAATACAATATAATGTAGTACTAAGAAACTGGCTAATTGCAGTCCCCCACTGAAGTCCCTGAATCTAAAGTCAATTAATCTTAACCCCTTAAGGACACAGGGCGTACAGGTACGCCCTTGTGCCCTGGTACTTAAGGACACAGGGCGTACATGTACGCCCTGTGCATTTTCGATCACTGCCGTGCGGCTGGCAGTGATCGGATCCCGGTGCCTGCTCAAATCATTGAGCAGGCACCTAGGCTAAATGCGCGGGGGGGTCCCGTGACCCCCCCCATGTAGGCGATCGCGGCAAACCGCAGGTCAATTCAAACCTGCGGTTTGCTGCGATTTCTGCAGTTTCTGATCCCCGCGGTCCCTGACCGCGGGGATCAGAAACTTTAGTATTCCTAAAGTGCATCTGTATCCCCCCCCCCTCCTGCACCCCTTAGTGATTTTTGCCCGGTGGGAGGGGTGCAGGAGGCGTGCGGTGCGGTAGGCGGGATCGCGATCCCCCGCCCGCCTCCCATTGCGTAATCGTTGGCGTCTAGTGGGTATACCAGGGTGCCAGCACATTGCTGGCACCCTGGTATAAACGGCTGACATCGTGATGCGATGTCAGCCGTTTAACCCTTTCCATACAGCGGTCCGTACGGACCGCTGTATGGAAAAGGTTAACAGTAAGAGGGAGCTCCCTCCCTCTCCCATCGGGGGGCTGCTGTGCCCCAAGCCCCGTCCTTACCCTTCCCCGTCTGCGCAGTTCTGGCCACTACTGAGCAGACGGGGAAGGTTCCCATGGCAACAGGACGCCTTCTCAGGCGTCCTGCTGTCCATGGTGCTGAACAGATCTGTGCTGAAAGGCATAGATCTGTTCAGACAAAGTGTAAAATACAGTATAGTACTATATATTGTACTGTACTGTATTATGCAGACATCAGACCCACTGGATCTTCAAGAACCAAGTGGGTCTGGGTAAAAAAAAAGTGAAAAATAAAGTAAAAATCAAAAAACACTTATCACTGATTAAAAATGAAAAAAATAAAATTCCCTACACATGTTTGGTATCGCCGCGTCCGTAACGACCTGATCTATAAAACGGTAATGTTACTTTACCCGAACGGTGAACGCCATAAAAATTAAAAATTAAAAACTATGATGAAATTGGAATTTTGCCCACCTTACTTCCCAAAAAAGGTAATAAAAGTGATCAAAAAAGTCGCATCTATGCCAAAATTGTAACAATCAAACCGTTATCTCATCCCGCAAAAATCATACCCTACCCAAGATAATCGCCCAAAAACTGAAAAAGTTATGGCTCTTACACTATGGAAACACTAAAACATGATTTCTTTTGTTTCAAAAATGAAATCATTGTGTAAAACTTACATAAATAAAAAAAAGTATACATATTGGGTATCGCCGCGTCCGTATTCACCGGCTCTATAAAAATATCACATGACCTAACCTCTCAGATGACCACCGTAAAAAAATAAAAATAAAAACTGTGTAAAAAAAAAAAGCCATTTTTTGTCATCTTCCGTCACAAAAAGTGTAATAGCAAGCAATCAAAAAGTCATGTGCACCCCAAAATAGTGCCAATCAAACCGTCATCTCATCCCACAAAAAATGAGACCCTACTTAAGATAATCGCCCAAAAATTTAAAAAACTATGGCTCTTAGACTATGGAGACACTAAAACATTTTTTTTGTTTTAAAAATGAAATTATTGTGTAAAACGTACATAAATAAAAAAAATTGTATACATATTGGGTATCACCGCGTCCGTGACAACCTGCTCTATAAAATTACCACATGATCTAACCTGTCAGATGAATGGTGTAAATAACAAAAAAATAAAAAAAAAGCGTGCCAAAAAAGCAATTTCTTGTTACCTTGCCGCACAAAAAGTGTAATATAGAGCAACCAAAAATCACATGTACCCTAAACTTGTACCAACAAAACTGCCACCCTATCCCGTAGTTTCTAAAATGGGGTCACTTTTTTGGAGTTTCTACTCTAGGGGTGCATCAGGGGGGCTTCAAATGGGACATGGTGTCAAAAAAACCAGTCCAGCAAAATCTGCCTTCCAAAAACCGTATGGCATTCCTTTCCTTCTGCGCCCTGCCGTGTGACCGTACAGCGGTTTACGACCACATATGAGGTGTTTCTGTAAACTACAGAATCAGGGCCAGAAATAATGAGTTTTGTTTGGCTGTTAACCCTTGCTTTGTAACTGGAAAAAAAATATTAAAATGGAAAATCTGCCAAAAAAGTGAAATTTTGAAATTGTATCTCTATTTTCTATTAAATCTTGTGCAACACCTAAAGGGTTAACAAAGTTTGTAAAATCAGTTTTGAATACCTTGAGGGGTGTAGTTTCTTAGATGGGGTCACTTTTATGGAGTTTCTACTCTAGGGGTGCATCAGGGGGCTTCAAATGGGACATGGTGTCAAAAAACCAGTCCAGCAAAATCTGGCTTCCAAAAACCATACGGCGCACCTTTCACTCTACGCCCCGCTGTGTGGCCGTACAGTAGTTTACGGCCACATATGGGGTGTTTCTGTAAACGGCAGAGTCAGGGCAATAAAGATACAGTCTTGTTTGGCTGTTAACCCTTGCTTTGTTAGTGGAAAAAATGGGTTAAAATGGAAAATTAGGCAATAAAATGAAATTCTCAAATTTCATCCCCATTTGCCAATAACTCTTGTGCAACACCTAAAGGGTTAACAAAGTTTGTAAAATCAGTTTTGAATACCTTGAGGGGTGTAGTTTATAGAATGGGGTCATTTTTGGGTGGTTTCTATTATGTAAGCCTCGCAAAGTGACTTCAGAGCTGTAGTGGTCCCTAAAAATTGGGTTTTTGTAAATTTCTGAAAAATTTCAAGATTTGCTTCTAAACTTCTAAGCCTTGTAACATCCCCAAAAAATAAAATATCATTCCCAAAATAATTCAAACATGAAGTAGACATATGGGGAATGTTAAATCATCACAATTTTTGGGGGTATTACTATGTATTACAGAAGTAGAGAAACTGAAAATTTGAATTTTGCTAATTTTTCCCAATTTTGGTAAATTTGACTTTTTTTTTATGCAAAAAAAAATATTTTTTTTAACTTTATTTTACCAGTGTCATGAAGTACAATATGTGACGAAAAAACAATCTCAGAATGGCCTGGATAAGTCAAAGCGTTTTAAAGTTATCAGCACTTAAAGTGACACTGGTCAGATTTTCAAAAAATGGCCTGGTCCTAAGGTGTAAAAAGGCTGTGTCCCTAAGGGGTTAAGTAATCTGAATCACCTTATATACCCTTTAGGCTCATATACTATTATACAGTGTGTTATATGTATTTCATATCTCGACTGTGCTACATCATACACACATTATATAGTATGTAATTGTATTGTAATGTGTGTATGATGTAGTATGAGGTTTGTGTGTGTGTGTGTGTGTGTGTATATATAATACATATATAACACATTGTATATGTATAATGGCATGAGGTATATAACACACAGTATATATTGTGTAGGTATACTATTATCAGGTATATAAGGACGAAGGAGTGTATGCTGTAGTATGAGCAAGGTATGATATATAACACACTGTATATGTGTACTATTATGAGGTGTGTGTGTATATAAGGACTCCTTATATACCTCATTATATTACACATACAGTGTTATATATCATATACCTCGCTCATACTACAATATACACTTCTTAGAGTCCTTATATACCTGATGATAATATACCTACACATAACATATACTGTGTGTTATATACCTCATGCTATAATACATACAGTGTGATATATATCTCTGTCTCTGTCTCCCCTGGTCACTGCCTCTGTCTCCCCTGGTCACTGCCTCTGTCTCCCCTGGTCACTGCCTCTGTCTCCCCTGGTCACTGCCTCTGTCTCCCCTGGTCACTGCCTCTGTCTCCCCTGGTCACTGCCTCTGTCTCCCCTGGTCACTGCCTCTGTCTCCCCTGGTCACTGCCTCTGTCTCCCCTGGTCACTGCCTCTGTCTCCCCTGGTCACTGCCTCTGTCTCCCCTGGTCACTGCCTCTGTCTCCCCTGGTCACTGCCTCTGTCTCCCCTGGTCACTGCCTCTGTCTCTGTCTCCCCTGGTCACTGCCTCTGTCTCTGTCTCCCCTGGTCACTGCCTCTGTCTCTGTCTCCCCTGGTCACTGCCTCTGTCTCTGTCTCCCCTGGTCACTGCCTCTGTCTCTGTCTCCCCTGGTCACTGCCTCTGTCTCTGTCTCCCCTGGTCACTGCCTCTGTCTCTGTCTCCCCTGGTCACTGCCTCTGTCTCTGTCTCCCCTGGTCACTGCCTCTGTCTCTGTCTCCCCTGGTCACTGCCTCTGTCTCTGTCTCCCCTGGTCACTGCCTCTGTCTCTGTCTCCCCTGGTCACTGCCTCTGTCTCTGTCTCCCCTGGTCACTGCCTCTGTCTCTGTCTCCCCTGGTCACTGCCTCTGTCTCTGTCTCCCCTGGTCACTGCTGGGGCAGAACAGGATAGCAGGTACTGTGGTCAGGTCGCATATCAAAGACATGTAGGATAGGCGCTCCCCTACTTTTTTTATTGGCTCTTTGGCCGGCATCTGCACCTGTGGAAAAACACTCAAAAGTACATCATTAACCGGACCAAACAAATTAATAGCCTGGAAAACTGTACCACCAACATAGTCATTGTGTCCAATGTACACGGTCATGAGAATAAGCCCCCTCTCAGAGTGGTCATTATGTCAGTCATCATTCTGACCCTTTTTCACTTAATCCTCTATAGAGCTGACCTTAAAGGATAACTGATATATACACTCACCTAAAGAATTATTAGGAACACCTGTTCTATTTCTCATTAATGCGATTATCTAGTCAACCAATCACATGGCAGTTGCTTCAATGCATGTAGGGTTATGGTCCTGGTCAAGGCAATCTCCTGAACTCCAAACTGAATGTCAGAATGGGAAAGAAAGGTGATTTAAGCAATTTTTAGCATGGCATGGTTGTTGGTGCCAGACGGGCCGGTCTGAGTATTTCACAATCTACTCAGTTACCGGGATTTCCACGCACAACCATTTCTAGGGTTTACAAAGAATGGTGTGAAAATGGAAAAACATCCAGTGTGCGGCAGTCCTGTGGGCGAAAATGCCTTGTGGATGCTAGAGGTCAGAGGAGAATGGGCCGACTGATTCAAGCTGATAGAAGAGCAACGTTTACTGAAATAACCACTCGTTACAATGGAGGTATGCGGCAGTGAGGGCTGAGATGCTGGTTAGAGAGCAGAGCTCTCTCTCTCTCTATCTCTCTCTATCTCTTCCCTTTATATCCCCTCCCATACTGCCTCACTTTGCGGTGTATACTACTTCATGGATTGTGCTCAGTGCTAGAAGTTTGCTAATGCTGGTTTCTCAGATAAGTCTATCCTTTCATTTGTGTTTTCCTGTTGGCTTGATTCTAGGTGACCCTGACTCCCTCCGTATTTATTTAGTGCAGGGAGCCGGTGGTCGTGTCCCCTCACTATTATAGGGTTTTCAGGCGTCACTCAGTCTAGGTACGTGGTGTTAAAGGGGGTATTAATTATTGATATTATGTAAATCTCAATAATATTCATAAATAGGCGTAATCATCTTATGATAACTCCGCCTATTTATGCCTTAATGAGTAACAAATCACTGCTGATTTGCCTTACGCTAATCACCAACTACCCTAACTGCATGCGCCTTACTGACTACCGCTAGTAATCGCACGTTACACAATAGGTACAAATGACACAGTATTTATTAATCCTTACAGAATACACAAGTAATACAGTGCCAACAATATACTACTTCTACTGCGGCGATTCCTTGCAAATATAAACAAATTATTATGTTTATAACTATATATCTATAACAAGTGGATAGATATATATTGTTATAACAGCGCACTACAATATAGATACACACACTAATACAATACACTAACACGGTTCTAACTACACTAACACAGTCTCAAATCCACCCCAAAATCTATCTATAATTAATGACAATACACATTCATACACTTTAACAGCAGCCCACCCAAGCCTGACCATATGCTATCCCTACGGGGTATAACCAGGGGTTATTTTGGACACTGTGCTGCTGGGGTAAGCAGGACAGCCGCAACGGGGGTAGAGACACCGGGGAACAGGGGATATGAACGCAGGGGATATCAGGACCTGGGACAGGGGAAGGTAAGGGTAACCAGAGATACAGAGGGTATACAACAGGGGAAGGTAATTTGGGAGTATGGGGGGCAGTAAGGGTATTGTATGGGGGACAAAGGGGAAATAAGGGGCTAATGGGGGGAAATAAGGGAATAATATGTAGGGTTTAGGGGTAGATAAGGGGATGATATAGGGCAGGGTAGATAGGAGGGTGGTATAGGAAGGTAGATGGGGTATAGGAGGGTGATATGGGGTTAATCATTGGTGGTATAGGAGGGTGATACTTATAGTTTCTTGCTCGTTGTGCAGGGGGGCTCGTTTGTCCAGGGATGATTCTCTTCAGCTGGGCCGGTGGTCCGGACTGCCTCAGCGTAGCGCCGCCGGACTATTTAAGTTCGGCAGCTCTCGCTCCCGAGGTAGCCCGTCCTGCGGTGCGCATGCGCATCCCAGAGCGCGCTTCCAGGCGGAGGATTCCTTTGATCCTCCGCCTGTAGTGCCTCTGCATACCCTGCGGCGTGATGACTATCGCGCCGGAGGTATGCAGATAACAGAGGAGGATAGTTGAATACCAAAAGGCATCGGATCTCTATTGATCCTATGCCTTTTGAGGTCACCAGAGGCTGGACATGATTGTCCAGCCATCTGGTGACCTTCCTCATCCCCTGCAGGGATGCAGGAGGAGGGGGGGGGGGGGGCTCATCTTGTCTTATACGATATGTGTATGGATGCTTGGGGCGCATATATATATTTTTTATTTATTTACAGTATGAAAATTGTAGATTCACACTGAAGGCATCAAAACTATGAATTAACACATGTGGAATTATATACATAACAAAAAAAGTGTGAAACAACAGAAAATATGTCATATTCTAGGTTCTTCAAAGAAGCCACCTTTTGCTTTGATTACTGCTTTGCACATTCTTGGCATTCTCTTGATGAGCTTCAAGAGGTAGTCACTTGAAATGGTTTTCAATTCACAGGTGTGCCCTGTCAGGTTTAATAAGTGGGATTTCTTTCCTTATAAATGGGGTTGGGACCATCAGTTGCGTTGTGGAGAAGTCGGGTGGCTACACAGCTGATAGTCCTACTGAATAGACTGTTAGCTGCTTTTTTCTTGCCCTAATAAAAATTCTAAGTAAAGAAAAACGAGTGGCCATCATTACTTTAAGTAATGAAGGTCAGTCAGTCCAAAAAATTGGGAAAACTTTGAAAGTGTCCCCAAGTGCAGTCACAAAAACCATCAAATGCTACAAAGAAACTGGCTCACATGCGGACCGCCCCAGGAAAGGAAGACCAAGAGTCACCTCTGCTGCGGAGGATAAGTTCATCCGAGTCACCAGCCTCAGAAATCGCAGGTTAACAGCAGCTCAGATTGGAGACCAGGTCAATGCCGCACAGAGTTCTAGCAGCAGACACATCTCTAGAACAACTGTTAAGAGGAGACTGTGTGAATCAGGCCTTCATGGTAGAATATCTGCTAGGAAACAACTGCTAAGGACAGGCAACAAGCAGAAGAGAATTGTTTGGGCTAAAGAACACAAGGAATGGACATTAGACCAGTGGAAATCTGTGCTTTGGTCTGATGAGTCCAAATTTGAGATCTTTGGTTCCAACCACCGTGTCTTTGTGCAACGCAGAAAAGGTGAACGGATGGACTCTACATGCCTGGTTCCCACCGGGAAGCATGGAGGAGGAGGTGTGATGGTGTGGGGGTGCTTTGCTGGTGACACTGTTGGGGATTTATTCAAAATTTGAAGGCATACTGAACCAGCATGGCTACCACAGCATCTTGCAGCGGCATGCTATTCCATCCGGTTTGCGTTTAGTTGAACCATCATTTATTTTTCAACAGGACAATGACCCCAAACACACCTTCAGGCTGTGTAAGGGCTATTTGACCATGAAGGAGAGTGATGGGGTGCTGCGCCAGATGACCTGGCCTCCACAGTCACCGGACCTGAACCCAATCAAGATGGTTTGGGGTGAGCTGGACCGCAGAGTGAAGGCAAAAGGGCCAACAAGTGCTAAGCATCTCTGGGAACTCCCTCAAGACTGTTGGAAGACCATTTCAGGTGACTACCTCTTGAAGCTCATCAAGAGAATGCCAAGAGTGTGCAAAGCAGTAATCAAAGCAAAAGGTGGCTACTTTGAAAAACCTAGAAAATATGACATATTTTCAGTTGTTTCACACTTTTTTGTTATGTATATAATTCCACATGTGTTAATTCATAGTTTTGAAGCCTTCAGTGTGAATCTACAATTTTCAGTCATGAAAATTAAGAAAACTCTTTGAATGAGAAGGTGTGTCCAAACTTTTGGTCTGTACTGTATGTGTGTGTGTATGTGTATGTATGTGTATGTATATATATATATATATATATATATATATATATATATATATATATCTCTCTCTCTCTCTCTACATATATATATATATATATATAACACAGAAAAAACTGCGGCACTCCTTGAAGTAGAAAAATGTGCAATTTATTCACACATGTCAGCAGAGACAACGTTTCGGTTCTCTCCCAGAACCTTTTTCAAGTCAAGTGAACATAAAAAGTGCATATATAAATACATCATCACTTAGTGCCTAATTGATTCAACAACCAATGCAATAGCAGTGCACTCCCCATTGGGGGTAAGCTACAACTCATGTGATCAGTTCCTAAAGTTAACATTGATACCAATCTATCCTAAATACATGTAGGTGAAGTTTTTTAAAAAAACTTATTTCATTGAAATCCTCGTAATTACGTATACGTGCATACAATAAAGTGAACAGTGCAATTAAAATCATGACTGTAATACCTTCTTAAAGAGAGTTATGGAGAGAAATATCGGGAGAGGCGTCTTCTCTTGTATGGAGGCTCGCGCCACTGTTCCGCGTCTGCTACTCCCCACTGCGCATGTGTCAGTCCCTCTTCCCTCGTGACGCCGTACATAACCACCCTGCGTCACATCTGGGCGGAGTCCCACATGATGACGCTTGATCGGCCGCCCCAGCACCATCCCCGCACGCACTGCGTGCGAAACTGAGCTGCGCCAGTCGCACCGAGCCGCATCACTGGTCTGTAACCGCCATCTTACATTAGGGCATTCATCTGGGCAAAATATTACAACTCTGTTTTCCCATAGTTCTTCTCCAAACCTCTAATCCGTTATAGGCAACAGTCCACATAACATTTTAAACAATGCCTACAGACAATTAAGCCACATGTATAACATGAACATGACCATAGCTTCTATTAATTCACTACATACAGTATGCGATACACATCAAATCACAGGGCTGTGAACTTGAGACTAGCTGACCATTTCTCCCGTTACCCTAAATTCAACGTTTAGCCCTTTTGGTTTCAAAGTATCTAGTCGGAAAATCCACTTAAGCTCAATTTTCTTTAATATGTTTAATCGATCCCCTCCTCTTACCAAGGGTTTAACGTGGTCAATGACCATAAATCTCAAGTCACTCTCCCTGTGATTTTTTTCTACAAAATGCTTCGATACAGGCAAATCAGTTCTTTTACTCCTAATGGACTGTCTATGGTTATTCAACCTGGTTTTTAACTCACATGTCGTTTCGCCGACATATAGCCTTTTACAAGGGCACCACAGCACATATATCACCCATGATGAGTCACAGGTGAGATAGTGCCTTATGTTAAAGATCTCTCCCGTGTCTGGATGCGTGAACCCCGATCCTTTCACCATCAGTTTGCAGTTCACACATCCAAGACACGGGAAAGAGCCAGTGCGCCTTGTCTTCAAAAATGTCTGTCTTACTTGTCCTTTTTCAGGTACTCTTGAGTGCACAACCTTATCCCTAATGTTCCCTGCTCTTTTATATGCCATCATAGGTGGATTCTTAAAGGCTGCAATATTTGGGTGTCCACTACTCAATAGCCCCCAGTGGCGCCTCACTATATTTTCAATATTGGGGCTCAACTCGTTATATGATGATATGAATGGCAATCTGTCATTCACTTGTCTTTGTTTGGGGACCAACAGCTCCTCTCTTGAAGCTTCTCTAGCTCTATCCGCATGTTTTTTCACTAGCCTTCTAGGGTAACCCCTATCAACAAAGGCTTGTGCCATCTTATTCATTGCCAAATGCATGTTCTCTTCCTTATCAACTATTTTTCTGTGTTATATTGCTGGTCCTGGATCGAGGGATCACTGCGGGCACCGCTACAGCTTCAGCTGCATATTAAGGAGTGCTGCCTGACCTTTTGTTATGGATCTATATATATATATATATATATATATATATATATATATATATATATATATATATATATATATATATATATATCTATATCTCTCTACATATATATATATATCTCTACATATATATATATCTCTCTACATATATGTGTACATTCATGGATGCTTAGAGCACATCCATAAATATACACATACACACCGGCCAAAAACATTAATCCCATCAATACATATACACAGAGATGTATGTCGCCAAGGGGCCTACATACATCTCTGTGCATATCTACAGATCCCACCTGGACGAGCCCATAGACAAGGGCTAATATATATGTCTATATGTCAAGGCATATATACATTTAAATATGACACTTCCCTCAACACGTGGACATGCAACTTTCTATCACAGAGATCTTTGCATGGGCTGAGCAGTCAGGGAGAGCTATAGGGCTCACCCTTTGTTCCTTAGTTTGGGATCAAGTCAGTAGGATCTTTATTTGTTACTTCTTGTTTTCTGCAACACCATCCGTGACAGTCACTCACTGGACAACACTAGGGGCTCTGACTCCTCTCCTTATTTACCATTTCTAGCTGAACTAGACCCTTCCAGTGGGAGCGGAGACACTCCGCACAAACAGACACATTGTTATACTTTCCGTTTCTCATAGACTTGCATGAGAACTTCAATGATACTCAATGGCGATGACAAGGCAGTATTTCCAGACAAATACAGGTTTGCAGACATTCAAAAGGTCAGACTGTCTGGTTTTGGTGGTAAACAATGTCTGTCTTTTTCCCTCCAAAGCATGCTCTTCTTTCACCCCTTCTACCCTAGGCCTGTTTTCACTTTCCTGCCCAGGCTTATTTTTGCAAATCTGACCTGTCACTTTGTGGTAATAACTTTGGAATGCTTTTAATTATCTAACCGATTCTGAGATTTTCTTGTGACACATTGTTCCTTATGTAAGTGATACATTTTAAGTGAATATTGTATTCCTTTATTTGGGAAAAACATCAAAATTTACTGAAAATTCAGAGAAATTGACGGTTTGTTTTTTGAAATTTTCCACGTTTAAGACAGATAGTAAAACCTAATAAAATAGTTATCAAACCTCATTCCCCATATGTCTACTTTATGTTGGCATCCTGTCAGATGGCTTTGAAATTTAGATGCAAATTTTAGATTTGACAGAAATGATCCCAAACCAGTTTTTTTTTTTTTTTTTTTTTTTTTCCAAGGAACCAATTCAGTTATTAAGTCACTTTTAGGGGGTTTTCATGATATAAATTGAAAATAAATGACCCTATTTTAGAAACTACACTACTCAAGTTATTCAAAACTTATTTATCAAACTTTTGTTTAATTCTTTGGGTGTTTCACAAGAATGAAATGAAAAGGAGATGAATAATCAGAATTTTGCATTTTTTTATTTATTTTTTTTTTGGGCAGATTTTACATTTTCATATGTATTTTCCTGTAACACAACAAGGGTTGACAGCCAAACAAAAGTCAATATCTATTACCCTGATTCTGCAGTTTATAGAAACGCCTCATTCGTGGCCGTGAACTGCTGTATGGGCACACAGCAGGGTGCAAGGAGCAACATATGGATTTTGGAGTGCAGATTTCACTGGAATAATTTTCTGGCACCATGCCACTATTGAAGACACCCTTATGCACCCCTACAGTAAAAAAAAAAAAATCTGAAAAGTGACCGCATTCTGGAAACTTCACCCCTCAAGGAATCTTCGTGATAATCGCCAAATGCAATATGGCGATTTGGCTGACCCTAAAATGCTGCAATTATATATGAAGGGGCCCCGCGCACATAACTGGCTTTGTGTGTAAAGTATTTTACTACTGTCTGAAACAAGCTCTCTCCTATTGATAAAATGGGCAGCCTCTGTACTCACTTTCACTATGAATGCACTGCAGCGAGCAGGCCGGTGTTCTGCCACTTTTCTATACCCGGACAAAAGTCTATACCTGGAAGTGATGTAGCTGCACCGGAAGTCACGTGGACGCGTTGGAATCAGCTGGAGGGGGTATGCGCGCTGCGCTGCGCAAGCGCATTCGGCTAAAGTATGTTAATCTGGCAGAACTCCCCTGCATTTTCCTGCACCTAGCCGTCTTTTTAGCGAGCCGAAGGTAGCAGAAGATTCTGGCCCACTGTGCATGTGCGAAAAAATACATCTTGGCGCAGGCTCAGTAGCGCCAAGTCCAGTTTACAATAAAGGTTAACAAAATACAAATATCTAGACCTCTTCAGCACCTCTTTGACGTTTACTTGACAGTATTTTTATTAAATGGTCACTCAGACCACATTACGTCTAGCTTGAAGTGCTGACTAATATAAAATTTTAAATCTTTATTTCATTTCCTTAAAACTATCTTCCACAATATAGACAAACTGTTTAAAAGTATGCGCGAAAAAGGGCCGAAGGTAGCAGAAAATTCCGGCCCACTGCACATGCGAAAAAAAGACAGCTTGGCACAGTAGCCCTTTATTGTTAACTGATTCTGCGTTACTGCACCTGCGCCAAGCCGTCTTTTTCACGCATGCGAAGTGGGCTGGAATCTTCTGCTACCTTCGGCTCGCTAAAAAAGACTGCTCGGCGCAAGCGCAGTAGGAGCCGAAGGTAGCAGTAAATTCCGGCCCACTGTGCATGCGCAAAGCCGGAATTTTCTGCTACCTTCGGTCATCTTCGCGCATGCGCAGTGGGCCTGTATTTTATGCTACCTTTTGCGCGTTCACGCTATGGGTGAATCCTCTGCGCCTGCGCAGAAAACCCCCCCGGCAGAGCCATTGAGAAGCCGAGGTGATAGACACACTGCCGGAAGTGACGTGGGTAGCAAGAAATTCCGGGTAGCAGAAAATTCCGGAACACCAGCCGTCGCGTGACTCACATCACTTAGTCACGCTCCTGCTTCCTGAATTAAGTGGGAGGAGCGTGACTAAGTGACGTCAGTCACGCGCCGGCTGGCCCGCTCGCTACCGTGCATTCATAGTGAAAGTGAGTACAGAGGCTGTTCATTTTATCAATAGGAGAGAGATTGTTTCAGACAGTAGTAAAATACTTTAGACACAAAGCCAGTTATGTGTGCAGTTTAGGACACATGAGGGGACACACAGGGCCATAAGAGGGACCAGCATAAGATGCTATATGTGAGTCTTATGCTTGACCCCCTCATGGCCCTATCTGTCATAGCACACATACCCCATAACAGTTTCCTCCACAGATCCCCCACCCCCATAACGGTGTCCTCCACAGATCCCGCATATGTCACCACCAGATCTTCGAGAAGTTCTAATAGACGTTCTTCAGTACTTCCTGCATGATCTTCTTTTGTTTTGACATCTCTCCTCCCTCTCCCAGCTGTCATCTATATATCTCCTCCCCATACTGCCTCACCTTGCGGTTTATACAACTTCCTGGCATGTGCTGATGCTAGAAGCTGCTACTGTTGCATCCACAAGATAAGTCTGTTTCTTTATTTCTGTTTTCCTGCGGTCTTGATCCTAGGTGACCCTGACTCCCTCTGTATTTAGTGTAGGGAGACGGTGGTCGTGTCCCCTCACTATTATAGGGTGTTCAGGTCTCATACAGTCGAGGAACGAGGGTATGCAATTATCTACCATAGAGATTTTTGCATAGGCTGAACAGTAAGGGAGAGTGCTAGGGCTGTTACAGGGCTTACCCTCTTGTTGCTTAGTTTTGGATCAAGTCAGTCGGATCTTCATTTGTGTCTAGTTTTCTGCAACACCATCCGTGACGCCATAATATTGTCCTCCGCAGATCATCCCCCATAACAGTGTCCTCCGCAGATCATCCCCCATAACAGTGTCCTCCGCAGATCATCCCCCATAACAGTGTCCTCCGCAGATCATCCCCCATAACAGTGTCCTCCGCAGATCATCCCCCATAACAGTGTCCTCCGCAGATCATCCCCCATAACAGTGTCCTCCGCAGATCATCCCCCATAACAGTGTCCTCCGCAGATCATCCCCCATAACAGTGTCCTCCGCAGATCATCCCCCATAACAGTGTCCTCCGCAGATCATCCCCCATAACAGTGTCCTCCGCAGATCATCCCCCATAACAGTGTCCTCCGCAGATCATGTGGTGAAAGACAGGGTGGGCGTGTGGGGAGGGTGGTGGATGATGGAGTGCTCTGGTGTAGGGGGGGACAGTGGTGGTAGGAAACACTTGGTTGTGAAAAGGAAAAAATAAAAATTCCAGAAAAAGTTGCATTACACCCACATTTTTCACTTTTGCAAGGGGTAACAGGACAAAATGCACCCCACATTTAGTAACCCATTTTCCCCTGAAAATGGCAACACCCCACATGTGCTCAAAAAGGAATGCATGAGCGCATGGCAGGGTTCAAAATGCAAGGAGGGCTATTTAAGGACAGATTTTTGCAGGATTGGCTTTTGGGAGCTATGTCGCATATGAAGACACCTTGAGAATCCCCTAGAGTGAAAACCTCCAGAAAGTGACCCCATTTTGGAAACTACAACCCTCAAGGAATATTTCAATGTGTGTAGTGAGCACTTTGACCCATCAGGCATTTCACAGAATTAGGAAACACTTGGCTGTGAAAAGGAAAAATGCAATAGATTTATTTTTTTTCCAGAAAAAGTTGTATTACACTCACATTTTTCACTTTCGCAAGGGGTAACAGGACAAAATGCACCCCACATTGTTCCCCAATGTGTGTTAGTGTTAGTGTCAATGGTGGTCAGTACAAGGACATCCCCCTGGTCTTTGTACTTAACCGCCAGTATGTGCTCATGGTAGAGTGCATTATTGTCGCCTTTTCGGAGTAGTTGCCCTGGGATCTAGGGAGGCCTGTCTCATTTTTGAGCACTGTGCCACAAGCCACAGTACCTCTGGCTTTTAGGGACATGAATAAGGGGATGCTGGTGTAATACTTATCCAGCAGCGGGTGCAGTAAGTCTGACACTATCTTCCCAGTAACTCATAGGATGAGGGGGGGGGCGCATTCAGGGGGTTGTATCTGGGAATCTTTCCCTCCATGAACCCAGAGTTACTCTCGCACAGTTGAGATGCTCCAGGAGGGGTCTTATTTTATATAGACTGTTAAATTGTGTTTTTTTTTTTTTTTTTTTTTTTTTTTGCACTGTGTTGTTATAATATAGGAATTTAAAAATGGATTCAAATCTTGTACAGGCCATGGCCATATTGTGAATTGGAATGTAGTACAAGACAAGATATCTGAACTCCAATATTGTGGGGATCTGAAACTGCTGCAGATGAGCCAAAGATCACTACAGCTGTTCCAGATTTTCTTTCTTTTTTCTTTCTTCTTCTTTTTCTTCTTCTTTTTTCTTCTTTCCACAAGTCCCAGCCAACAACTAGCAGCACAGTAGGAAACAAGACCTCCTCTGCTAGCAGTCACCAAGCAAGCTGCCTGCAGAGAGGCCCCAACTGTTCTTTTCAGCTGCATAGCGCTGCCATTTGCTGAAGCATTTTTCCAGCCAATCGCAGCGCTAGGAGGGGATACCAGTGTTGGCTGGCCTGACCATCACCTCCGTCCCAGCCACCAGCAGCACCACAGATTGGAATTGTAGAATAGCGCTGCTATTGGCTGGAGCGTTGCTCCAGACAATTGCAGCACTGGGAGGGAACAGCCCCTGCCACCTTTATCCAAGCCCCCTGTAGCATCATACCATTGCCGACACTGCGATTGGCCGATCTTCATTAACCGGCCAATCTCAGCGATTGGGGCTGCAGGGGGGCAGAAAAACTCCTCTAAGCCCTCAGCTAAGATAGCTGCCTAGCGCGGTGAACTGAGTTAACCATAACGTACTATTACGTCAAGGTGCGTGAATGCACTGTCTTCCATGACGTAATAATACGTCATGTGTTGGGAGAGGGTTAAACCCTGTTAGCCCTTTAAGAACCAAGGGACGTATTTGTCCCATTTTTTTTAATTGCCTGTATCATCTGATTAACCACCTCAGTTCCCCTAGCTTAAAAACCCTTAATGACCAGACCACTTTTTACAATTCTGCACTACACTACTTTCACAGTTTATTGCTCGGTCATGCAACTTACCACCCAAATGAATTCTTCTCACTAATGGAGCTTTCATTTGATGGTATTTCATTGCTGCTGACATTTTTACTTTTTTTTGTTATTAACCCCTTAGGGACACAGCCTTTTTACACCTTAGGACCAGGCCATTTTTTGAAAATCTGACCAGTGTCACTTTAAGTGCTGATAACTTTAAAACGCTTTGACTTATCCAGGCCATTCTGAGATTGTTTTTTCGTCACATATTGTACTTCATGACACTGGTAATATAAAGTTAAAAAAATATTTTTTTTTTTTGCATAAAAAAAAGTCAAATTTACCAAAAATTGGGAAAAATTTGCAAATTTCAAAGTTTCAGTTTCTCTACTTCTGTAATACATAGTAATACCCCCAAAAATTCATGTTTGAATTATTTTGGGAATGATATTTTATTTTTTGGGGATGTTACAAGGCTTAGAAGTTTAGAAGCAAATCTTGAAATTTTTCAGAAATTTACAAAAACCCAATTTTTAGGGACGAGTTCAGGTCTGAAGTCACTTTGCGAGGCTTACATAATAGAAACCACCCAAAAATGACCCCATTCTATAAACTACACCCCTCAAGGTATTCAAAACTGATTTTACAAACTTTGTTAACCCTTTAGGTGTTGCACAAGAGTTATTGGCAAATGGGGATGAAATTTGAGAATTTCATTTTATTGCCTAATTTTCCATTTTAACCCATTTTTTCCACTAACAAAGCAAGGGTTAACAGTCAAACAAGACTGTATCTTTATTGCCCTGACTCTGCCGTTTACAGAAACACCCCATATGTGGCCGTAAACTACTGTACGGCCACACAGCGGGGCGTAGAGTGAAAGGTGCGCCGTTTGGTTTTTGGAAGGCATGTTTTGCTGGACAGTTTTATTGACACCATGTCCCATTTGAAGCCCCCTGATGCACCCCTAGAGTAGAAACTCCATAAAAGTGACCCCATCTAAGAAACTACACCCCTCAAGGTATTCAAAACTGATTTTACAAACTTTGTTAACCCTTTAGGTGTTGCACAAGATTTAATAGAAAATAGAGATACAATTTCAAAATTTCACTTTTTGGGCAGATTTTCCATTTTAATATTTTTTTTCCAGTTACAAAGCAAGGGTTAACAGCCAAACAAAACTCATTATTTCTGGCCCTGATTCTGTAGTTTACAGAAACACCCCATATGTGGTTGTAAACTGCTGTACGGGCACACGGCAGGGCGCAGAAGGAAAGGAATGCCATACGGTTTTTAGAAGGCAGATTTTGCTGGACTGGTTTTTTTGACACCATGTCCCATTTGAAGCCCCCCTGATGCACCCCTAGAGTAGAAACTCCAAAAAAGTGACCCCATTTTAGAAACTACGGGATAGGGTGGCAGTTTTGTTGGTACAAGTTTAGGGTACATATGATTTTTGGTTGCTCTATATTACACTTTTTGTGCGGCAAGGTAACAAGAAATTGCTTTTTTGGCACCGTGTTTTTTTTTTTTTTGTTATTTACACCATTCATCTGACAGGTTAGATCATGTGGTAATTTTATAGAGCAGGTTGTCACGGACGCGGTGATACCCAATATGTATACAATTTTTTTTATTTATGTACGTTTTACACAATAATTTCATTTTTAAAACAAAAAAATGTTTTAGTGTCTCCATAGTCTAAGAGCCATAGTTTTTTAAATTTGTGGGCGATTATCTTAAGTAGGGTCTCATTTTTTGTGGGATGAGATGACGGTTTGATTGGCACTATTTTGGGGTGCACATGACTTTTTGATTGCTTGCTATTACACTTTTTGTGACAGAAGATGACAAAAAATGGCTTTTTTTACACCGTTTTTATTTTTATTTTTTTACGGTGGTCATCTGAGGGGTTAGGTCATGTGATATTTTTATAGAGCCGGTGAATACGGATGCGGCGATACCTAATATGTATACTTTTTTTTTATTTATGTAAGTTTTACACAATGATTTCATTTTTGAAACAAAAGAAATCATGTTTTAGTGTTTCCATAGTGTAAGAGCCATAACTTTTTCAGTTTTTGGGCGATTATCTTGGGTAGGGTATGATTTTTGCGGGATGAGAGAACGGTTTGATTGTTACAATTTTGGCATAGATGCGACTTTTTTGATCACTTTTATTACCTTTTTTGGGAAGTAAGGTGGGCAAAATTCCAATTTCATCATAGTTTTTAATTTTTTATTTTTATGGCGTTCACCGTTCGGGTAAAGTAACATTACCGTTTTATAGATCAGGTCGTTACGGACGCGGCGATACCAAACATGTGTAGGGAATTTTATTTTTTTCCTTTTTTATCAGTGATAAATGTGTTTTTAGATTTTTACTTTATTTTTCACATTTTTCACTTTTTTTTTTGACCCAGACCCACTTGGTTCTTGAAGATCCAGTGGGTCTGATGTCTACATAATACAGTACAGTACAATATATAGTACTATACTGTATTTTACACTTTGTCTGAACAGATCTATGCTTTCAGCACAGATCTGTTCAGAACCATGGACAGCAGGACGCCTGAGAAGGCGTCCTGTTGCCATGGGAACCTTCCCCGTCTGCTCAGTAGTGGCCAGAACTGCGCAGACGGGGAAGGGTAAGGACGGGGCTTGGGGGGGCTGCCTGGGAGCTCTCTCCCTCTCCATTCGGGGGACTGCAAAGGCACAGCAGCCCCCCGATGGGAGAGGGAGGGAGCTCCCTCTTACTGTTAACCTTTTCCATACAGCGGTCCGTACGGACCGCTGTATGGAAAGGGTTAAACGGCTGACATCGCATCACCGATGTCAGCCGTTTATACCAGGGTGCCAGCAATGTGCTGGCACCCTGGTATACCCACTAGACGCCAACGATTACGCAATGGGAGGCGGGGGGGGGGGGGATCGCGATCCCGCCTACCGCACCGCCCGCCTCCCGCACCGCCCGCAACCCTCCCTCCCCCTGCACCTCCCACCGTGCTCGAATAACTCAGGGGTGCAGGGGGAGGGATACAGGAAACAATTTTTAATCCTAAAGTTTCTGATCCCCGCGGTCAGGGACCGCGGGGATCAGAAACTGCAGAAATCGCAGCAAACCGCAGGTCTGAATTGACCTGCGGTTTGCCGCGATCGCCGACATGGGGGGGGTCACGGGACCCCCCCGCGCATTTAGCCTAGGTGCCTGCTCAATGATTTGAGCAGGCACCGGGTTCCGATCACTGCCAGCCGCACAGCAGTGATCGAAAATGCACAGGGCGTACATGTACGCCCTGTGTCCTTAAGTACCAGGGCACAAGGGCGTACCTGTACGCCCTGTGTCCTTAAGGGATTAATTGAAATTTGCCGACCTTTTTTTAAAAAAATGACATTTTTTACTTACAGTTGTAAAGTTTTTTTTATTTTTTTTAAAAACGACATCTCTATATACATTTTTCTATAAATTTATTGTTCTACATGTCTGCTAAAAAAAAAAATGTTTGGGGGGGGGAAAAAAAAATGGTTTGGGTAAAAGTTATAGCGTTTACAAACTATGGTACAAAAATGTGAATTTCCGCTTTTTGAAGCAGCTCTGACTTTCTGAGCACCTGTCATGTTTCCTGAGGTTCTACAATGCCCAGACAGTAGAAAACCCCCACAAATAACCCCATTTCGGAAAGTAGACACTCTAAGGTATTCGCTGATGATGCCCATCATCAGTGAGTTCATATACTGCCCTGGCATTTTAGGGGCCCTAATGTGTGAGAAGTAGTTTGAAATCAAAATGTGTAAAAAAATGCCCTGTGAAATCCTAAAGGTGCTCTTTGGAATGTGGGCCCCTTTGCCCACCTAGGCTGCAAAAAAAATGTCACACATGTGGTATTGCCGTACTCAGAAGAAGTTGGCCAATGTGTACTGGGGTGTCATTTTACATATACCCATGCTGGGTGAGATAAATATCTCGGTCAAATGTCAACTTTGTATAAAAAAATGGGAAAAGTTGTCTTTTGCCGAGATATTTCTCTCACCCAGCATGGGTATATGTAAAATGACTGCCCAACTTCTCCTGAGTACGGCGATACCACATGTGTGACATTTTTTTGCAGCCTAGATGGGCAAAGGGGCCCACATTCCGAAGAGCACCTTTAGGATTTCAAAGGGCATTTTTTACACCTTTTGATTTCAAACTACTTCTCACACATTAGGGCCCCTAAAATGCCAGGGCAGTATAACTACCCCACAAGTGACCCCATTTTGGAAAGAAGACACCCCAAGGTATTTCGTGATGGGCATAGTAAGTTCATGGAAGTTTTTATTTTTTTGTCACAAGTTAGTGGAATATGAGACTTTGTAAGAAAAAAAATAATAATCATCATTTTCCACTAACTTGTGAAAAAAAAAAAAAAAAAAAAGGAACTCACCATGCCCTCACGGAATACCTTGGGTGTCTTCTTTCCAAAATGGGGTCACTTGTGGGGTAGTTATACTGCCCTGGCATTTTAGGGGCCCTAATGCGTGAGAAGTAGTTTGAAATCAAAATGTGTAAAAAATGCCCTGTGAAATCCTAAAGGTGCTCTTTGGAATGTGGCCCCCTTTGCCCACTTAGGCTGCAAAAAAGTGTCACACATGTGGTATCGCCGTACTCAAAAGAAGTAGAGAAATGTGTTTTGGGGTGTCTTTTTGCATATACCCATGCTGGGTGAGAGAAATTTCTCAGCAAGACAACTTCTTTTTTTTTTTTTTTTTTATACAAAGTTGGCATTTGACACAGATATTTCTCTCACCCAGCATGGGCATATGTAAAATGACACCCCAGAACACATTGCCCAACTTCTCCTGAGTACGGCGATACCACATGTGACACTTTTTTGCAGCCTAGATGCACAAAGCGGCCGAAATTCCTTTTTAGGGGGGCATTTTTAGACATTTGGATCCCAGACTTCTTCTCACGCTTTAGGGCCCCTAAAATGCCAGGGCAGTGGCAATGGGGACATGTGACCCCATTTTGGAAAGACGACACCCCAAGGTATTCAATGAGGGGCATGGCGAGGTTCATCGAATTTTTTTCTTTGGCACAAGTTAGCAGAAATTGTTTTTTATTTTTTATTTTTTTTCTCACAAAGTCTCCCTTTCCACTAACTTGGGACAAAAATTTCAATCTTTCATGCACTCAATATGCCCCTCAGCGAACACCTTCGGTTGTCTTCTTTCCAAAATGGGGTCATTTGTGGGGTGTTTTTACTGCACTGGCATTTGAGGGTCTCCGCAATCATTATATGTAAGGCCATATATATGAGCATACGGGTAATGAGATCATTTTTTTTTTCCCCGTTCAGCCTCCGGGCTGAAAGAAAAAATGAACAGCACAGATTTCTTCATTCGCATCGATCAATGTGTATGAAAAAATCTCTGCCCAAAAAAAAAAAAAGAGGAGGGGAAGGGCGCCTGCCAGGACATAGGAGCTCCGCCCAACATCCAAATCCACTTAGCTTGTATGCCCTGGCAAACCCGATTTCTCCATTCACATCAATCGATGTGGATTTATAAATCATTTTTTATTATTTTTTTATATACAAAGTGTTTGCCAAAGCATATGAACACCGCCGCCCCTCAGCTCATATGCCTCGGCCAACGTATCTTTTACTGCAGAGGAGAAATCTCGTCTTGCAGCGCTGCATACACAGACTTGTGTAATCTGACAGCAGCGCAATGCTTCTGTCAGAATGCACATCAGTGCTTTAGTCAATCGGTTGGTCCACCTGGAAGGTAAAAAAAAGAAAAAACCAGGCTGCAACGTAATACATTTATTTACTTTATAATAACATTTGAACGGAACATATAAACTTTATTAAACTTTTTGAACAGAACGTTAACTTTTTTGCTTACCAGTGATTTTTATTTTTTTACCTTTTATAGGACAAACCTCTCCTTCCCCATGGGACAATGTGCAAGAGATGTGGCGAAGTACATTATGCACTTTGTCCCAGGTGAAAGGAGAGGTTTGCAGCAGCTCTGTGTGAATGGGCCCTAATAGCCCTGTGTGCCTGTCCTGTGAGATGCAATCCCTATGCTAAGTGTACCTGTGTGTGGTACTTCCGGAAACACTCCCCTAAGCATAGGGCAGGGTAGTCGGGGCAGTTAGGACAGAAATAGCGGGTGTCGCGCCTTATTCCACTCCTGCTACACACACAACATTTTTTTCGGGGTAGTGGTTGGTTTGAGGTACTGGCAACGACACTGGGAAAATGTTGCTCGTGTAGACGGCTCACTACACTGGTAGTTGGGGCCACGGAACCTCCTGGATACAGGAGGTTCTCTATAATCTCTTCCTGAAATTTGAGGAAGGATCTTGTTCTCCCAGCTAGGGCTGAAACGATTATTCAAATAACTTGATTAAATAGAGTAAAAAAATTCATCGATGCAGTTTCCCTGCATCGAGGAATCGTTTACATCACGGAGCGGGAGTGAAATTAAGCGTTTAACTCACCGCTTCCGTGTCCTCCAGAGAGGCAGGACTGAGCCGGCCGGCACAGCAGAGGGAGGAGGAGGGAGTCTCTCCCTCCCCACTGTGCGCGGCTGCCGCTGAAGACCAATGAGGACAGAGTAGGAGGAGGAGGGGAGGGACTGTGGCCACTGCGACACCAGTGAATGTGCCGGCCATATCCCACAGGGTCCCCCCCCCCCCCCCAATCATTGGTGGCAGTGTCAGTTCCGATCGGAGCCCCAGCAGTGTAATGCAGGGGCTCCGATCGGTTACCATGGCAGCCAGGACGCTACTGAAGTCCTGGCTGCCATGGTATGTTAGTGAGCAGAGAGCAGCGCATTATACTCACGTGCGCTGTGGCCGCCGGTCGCTCCTTCTGTCTGTGCGGCGGATTGCTAATGCTTACAGCATTCTGGTGCTCACCACTTCACCATGTTGTACGGCAGTGCTGGTACTAGGTCCAGGATGGGCTGCGCTGCTGGTGTATGCCTCATCACATAATCCGACAGCGCCAGCCTCACTCTGCTGCCCTTGAAGCGGATCCTGCGCAACCTGTGGTCTAGCAACACAGGGCCGGGTACGCCTGGTGGTATCAGGGACCTCAACCTTCTCGTCCGAACTTTGGGTCAGACTGCCACTGCTTTCTACAGGTTAATATTCTGACCCGCTGGATTCATCAGATGAGGGTTCCCATTCCTCATCTGACTGGGTCAGAAGCCTGTAGGCCTCTTCAGAAGAATACCCCTTATTTTCCATTTGGACTACTCCATTTAGGGGGTATTCCCTGAGACTACCCAAGAAAAAAAGCAAGCCTGTCTTACAAATGGGAGGCTAGCGAAGTACCGGAGGCCGCTGCGATTGATAAAAAAAATATCAAAACAGTTGTTTTTTTTATCGCCGCAGCGCTTGTAAAGTGATTGTGCAGTGATAAAAAAATAATAATATTTTGTCACTGCGGCGGGGCGGGCGTGGGTGAACGCACGTGTGCGCGACCGATCAGGCATGATCGGGCAAACACTGTGTTTTGGGTGGAGGGTGATATAAGGTGACACTAATACTATTTTTAGATCTGACTGTTCTGATCACTTACAGATACAACAGTACAAATGCTGATTAGCGATACGCGAATCGGTGACTGCGGTGGGCTGGGCGCTAAACGATCGCTAACTACCTAACCAAGGGGCCTAAACTATCCTAAAACTATCGGTCAATACCAGTGAAAAAAAAGTGACAGTTTACACTGATCACTTTTTTCCCTTTTACTAGGTGATTGACAGGGGCGATCAAGGTATTAATTGGGGTGATGGGGGGGGGGGGGGGGGGTGAACTGGGGCTAAGTGTAGTGTTTGGTGTGTACTCACTGTGATGTCTGCTCCTCTGCTGGAACCAACCGACGAAAAGGACCAGCAGAGGAGCAGAGAAGCCATTTAACACATTTATATTTATAAATATAAATAATGTGTTAGATGGCTTCTGATTCGATATTTATTTATTTATTTTTTAAATCCTCAGCCTGCCAGCGACGATCATTGTCTGGCAGGCTGATGACGAAATTGTGCCTTAACTTTTGCCGACCTGCGATGCGCGGGCCGGCTCTACCCGAGATGGCGCGTCCAGGAGGAATTACAGGGCCGCCGCAATGACGCATTTCTGCGTGCGGCGGTCCTGAGGAGGTTAAGAACTTAAAATACTTTTTTGTATTTTTTTGTTTGTGTCAAAATATAAGTTTTTATCAAATGGATCTAGCTTTTTGCCAGTTATTTCATGAAATGGCTTAGTTACAGCAACTGAAGTATACGAACTTCAGTTGCTGTAACAAAATAATTTTGCGGCTTTTGGCCTTACATTAAAAGTAACCTAAATAGTCACATTTGTCCCGTGTCAAACTCCCCCAAAAATGACACAAGTGTGGAAATGGTTTTATTTATTGTTCAAATACATTCTTAAATGGAAAAAAATATAATTATTTTTATATTGATGACTGTAATCTTATGGTCCTCAAAGGACACACACCTAAAGCACGCACGCACGCACACACACACACACACCCCTAAAGAATTATTAGGAACACAATACTAATATGGTGTTGGACCCCCTTTTGCCTTCAGAACTGCCTTAATTCTATGTGTCATTGATTCAACAAGGTGCTGATAGCATTCTTTAGAAATGTTGGCCCATATTGATAGGATAGCTTCTTGCAGTTGATGGAGATTTGAGGAATGCACATCCAGGGCACGAAGCTTCCGTTCCACCACATCCCAAAGATGCTCTATTGGGTTGAGATCTGGTGACTGTGGGGGCCATTTTAGTACAGTGAACTCATTGTCATGTTCAAGAAACCAATTTGAAATGATTAGAGCCTTGTGACATGGTGCATTATCCTGCTGGAAGTAGCCATCAGAGGATGGGTACATGGTGGTCACGAAGTGATGGACATGGTCAGAAACAATGCTCAGGTAGCCTGTAGCATTTAAACGATTGCCAATTGGCACTAAGGGGCCTAAAGTGTGCCCAGAAAACATCCTCCACACCATTACACCACCACCACCAGCCTGCACAGTGGTAACAAGGCATGATGGATACATGTTCTCATTCTGTTTACACCAAATTCGGACTCTACCATTTGAATGTCTCAACAGAAATCGAGACTCATCAGACCAGGCAACATTTTTCCAGTCTTCAACAGTCCAATTTTGGTGAGCTTGTGCAAATTGTAGTCTTTTTCCTATTTGTAGTGGAGATGAGTGGTACCCGGTGGGGTCTTCTGCTGTTGTAGCCCATCCGCTTCAAGGTTTGTGCGTGTTGTGGCTTCACAAATGCTTTGCTGCATACCTTGGTTGTAACGAGTGGTTATTTCAGTCAACGTTGCTCTTCTATCAGTTTGAATCAGTCGGCCAATTCTCCTCTGACCTCTAGCATCAACGAGGCATTTTTGCCCACAGGACTGCCGCATACTGGATGTTTTTCCCTTTTCACACCATTCTTTGTAAACCCTAGAAATGGTTGTGTGTGAAAATCCCAGTAACTGAGCAGATTGTGAAATACTCAGACCGACCCGTCTGGCACCAACAACCATGCCATGCTAAAAATTTCTTTCCCATTCTGACATTCAGTTTGGAGTTCAGGAGATTGTCTTGACCAGGACCACAGCCCTACATGCACTGAAGCAACTGCCATGTGATTGGTTGACTAGATGTATGTGTGTGTGTATATGTATATATGTGTGTGTGTAAAATATATATATATATATGTGTATATATGTGTATATATATGTATATATATGTATGTATATATAAAATATATATTATCTATACATGAGCCTTTCTCAAGCAAAACCTTTTTGCTTGAGAAAGGCTCATGTAGAGCCGAAACATCGCTTTTTTGCTGCCACCACATGGGTGAATAAACACTACTTGATTTACTGAAGAAACCGTCTGGAGTGCTGTCCGATTTTTTTTTTTTTTTTTTTTTTTTTTTTTTTTTTTTGTCTACTAGTGGGTAAGCTCCAGTTACCGTACTTTGCACCCGCTTTCGTTTTGCTCCAAAGGTGGTGCTGCTAGTATTTTTTTTTTATAATATATATATATATATATATATATATATATATATATATATATATATATATATATATATATATATATATATATATATATATATATAGTACAGACCAAAAGTTTGGACACACCTTCTCATTCAAAGAGTTTTCTTTATATTCATGACTATGAAAATTGTGGATTCACACTGAAGGCATCAAAACGATGAATTACCACATGTGGAATTATATACATAACAAAAAAAGTGTGAAACAACTGAAAATATGTCATATTCTAGGTTCTTCAAAGTAGCCACCTTTTGCTTTGATTACTGCTTTGCACACTCTTGGCATCCTCTTGATGAGCTTCAAGAGGTAGTCCCCTGAAATGGTTTTCACTTCACAGGTGTTCCCTGTCAGGTTTAATAAGTGGGATTTCTTGCCTTATAAATGGGGTTGGGACCATCAGTTGTGTTGTGGAGAAGTCAGGTGGATACACAGCTGATAGTCCTACTGAATAGACTGTTAGAATTTGTATTATGGCAAGAAAAAGCGGCTAAGTAAAGAAAATCGAGTTTAAGAAATGAAGGTCAGCTAGTCCGAAAAATTGGGAGAACTTTGAAAGTGTCCCCAAGTGCAGTCACAAAAACCATCAAGTGCTACAAAGAAACTGGCTCACATGCGGACCGCCCCAGGAAAGGAAGACCAAGAGTCACCTCTGCTGTGGAGGATAAGTTCATCCGAGTCACCAGCCTCAGAAATCGCAGGTTAACAGCAGCTCAGATTAGAGACCAGGTCAATGCCACACAGAGTTCTAGCAGCAGAACAACTGTTAAGAGGAGACTGTGTGAATCAGGCCTTCATGGTAGAATATCTGCTAGGAAACCACTGCTAAGGACAGGCAACAAGCAGAAGATACTTATTTGGGCTAAAGAACACAAGGAATGGACATTAGACCAGTGGAAATCTGTGCTTTGGTCTGATGAGCCCAAATTTGAGATCTTTGGTTCCAACCACTGTGTCTTTGTGCGACGCAGAAAAGGTGAACGGATGGACTCTAGATGCCTGGTTCCCACCGTGAAGCATGGAGGAGGAGGTGTGATGGTGTGGGGGTGCTTTGCTGGTTACACTGTTGGGGATTTATTCAAAATTGAAGGCATACTGAACCAGCATGGCTACCACAGCATCTTGCAGCGGCATGCTATTCCATCCGGTTTGCGTTTAGTTGGACCATCATTTATTTTTCAACAGGACAATGACCCCAATCACACCTTTAGGCTGTGTAAGGGCTATTTGACCACGAAGGAGGGTGATGGGGTGCTGCGCCACAGTCACCGGACCTGAACCCAATCGAGATGGTTTGGGGTGAGCTGGACCGCAGAGTGAAGGCAAAAGGGCCAACAAGTGTTAAGCATCTCTGGGAACTCCTTCAAGACTGTTGGAAGACCATTTCAGGTGACTACCTCTTGAAGCTCATCAAGAAAATGCCAAGTGTGTGCAAAGCACTAATCAAAGCAAAAGGTGGCTACTTTTGAAGAACCTAGAATATGACATATTTTCAGTTGTTTCACACTTTTTTGTTATGTATATAATTCCACATGTGTTAATTCATAGTTTTGATGCCTTCAGTGTGAATCTACAATTTTCAGTCATGAAAATAAAGAAAACTCTTTGAATGAGAAGGTGTGTCCAAACTTTTGGTCTGTACTGTATATATAATTTATTTATGATAACAACAACAAGATCAAACAGTTCAGTGTTTTATTCACACTTTAGGCAAGTGACAAAACAATTAGTCATAATCAAGCAAAAAGTCACCTTGCGGTGTTAGTGGTAATTCACACCATGCGGCAATTCTGCCTCAGAGTCCTTGACCATAGTAGCACCAACCTATTTTCACGCCAAACAGGTATCAAGCCTTCATCCAGACACAAGGCTCCCAGATCCCAACACAGACAGGACAGGCAGGTGGTGCCAAAACCCGTATCTGCACTTAAAATACGGTCCGGTATTTGACCTTACCTGGCTGTAAATCAGCCCAGCAGCACATGGTGGGAGGAAAAGATCTGTTTTCCCAGATAAAACTTTTCAGTGTGTCACATAGACACCCCCCACCCCTTTTTTCACCCCTGAGGGGGGTGAACACGCGCCAGACAGTGTACCCGGGACAGGGCATCCGCGTTTCCCCTGTAACCGGCCTGCCCTGTGTTCCACCGGAAACTTAGTTTTGTAGGGAGAGAAACCATTGTGTGATGTGGGCATTTCTGTCCTTGGCCTGGCTCATCCACTTGGGAGGGGAATGGTCAGTCACCAGGTGAAATTTATTTTCTCCCCAATAAATAATAGTGGAGAGACTCAAGTGCCCACTTGATAGCCAGGCACACTCTCTCCACTCTACTATACCGGGTCTCGGCGGGTGTGAGCTTACGCCTGAGGAAGACAACTGGATGCTCCTCCATGTTGACTTCCTGAGACAGTACAGCACCGAGGCCTACTTTGGAGACATCGCTCTAGACTATAAACTCCCTTTTGAAGTTGGGCGTCACTAAAGCCGGAGACCCGCACAGGGCCGACTTCAAAGTAGACAGATCCTCCACCGCCCGATAATCCCAGCGAACCATCATTGACTTGTGTTCCTTCTAGAGTCCTGTCAAGGACGCGGCTAGAGTCACAAAGTGGGGAACAAACTTCATGTAATAGCCCACTATTCCCAGGAATGACTTTATTTGCCTAGTTGTGACAGGTCAGGGCCAATTCCGTATCTCTATTTTGTTTACTTGGGGTTTGATAACTACGCACCCAATGACATACCTCAGGTACTTAGTCTCTTCTAACCCCTCACACATTTTTTGGGGTTAGTGGTTAGGCCAGCTTTCCGAAAGGAGTCCACTACAACCTGCACTTTGGGTAGGTGACTTTCCCAGTTGGTACTGTGGATGGCAATATCATCCAGGTAAGCCGAAGCGTACCGACAATGTGGGCGAAGCACAATGTCCATTAGTTGCTAAAAAGTGGCAGGGGCGCCATGCAGACCAAAGGGTAAGACCTTAAATTGATACAGTCCCTCAGGCGTGATTAAGCCAGTTTTCTCTTTGGCAGCCTCCGTTAAGGGCACCTGTCTGTATCCTTTCGTGAGGTCCAAAACAGAAAAATTCCAGGCTTGTCCTAACCTCTCGATGAGCTCATCCATCCGGGGCATAGGATACGCATCGAATTTGGAAACCTTGTTAAGTTTTCGAAAGTCATTACAAAACTGCAACGTCCCGTCCGGCTTGGGTATCAATACTATATGACTGGCCAACTCACCTTTTTGACTCCTCAATGAAGTCTAGCTGCAACATTAGCTGCACCTCCTCCGATACGGCCTGTCGCCGAGCCTTGGGTACCTGGTATGGTTTTAATCTGACTTTTGCCTGAGGCTCATTGACAATGTCATGCTGGATTATGGAAGTCCGTCCAGGGAGGTCTGAGAACACATCCGTGTTCCAATTAACAAACTCCCTGGCCTCCTGAGTCTGTTTAGAGGAGAGACTGTCAGCAATTTCTACGGTGGCAGCCGCCTCTCTTGCATCAGACTAGGGACCGGCACCTCTTCTAGAAAACCTGGCCGCGGGCTGTCTTCTGTACAGGTTTCCCTATCTTTCCACGATTTGACTAAATACACATGGTAAACATGCTGGCTTTTGCCGCCCTGGCTGGTGTACCTTTTGTAGTTTAGATCTCCAATTTTCCTGAGTACCTCATAGGGCCCCTGCCACCTAGCCAGGAACTTTATGTTTACAGTCGGCGCCAGAACCGAAACCCGATCACCCAGGTTAAAGATCCGGACCCGAGCCTGCTGATTTTTATATATCCGACTCGCTGAGCTTCCTCCATATGCTCCCTAACAAGAGGCAACACTGTCTCTTATCGATCTTGCATCTGGGTAACGTACTCAATGACACTTTTATGTGGAGTGGGTTGTTGTTCCCACACCACTTGGCCACATCCAAGAGACCACAAGGGTGTCTGCCATATAGCAGTTCGAAGGGCAAGAATCCAGTAGAGGCCTGGGGTACCTCTCACAATGCGAACATGAGATGGGGCAGGAGGAGTTCCCAGTACTTCCCATCTTTAGCCACCACCCTTTTCAACACAGGTTTAACCAAACAATAAAAAATTTCTACCAGACCGTTCCCTCATCACCTTGGACATAAAAGGGGTCGGGCAAGACTCGCAAAACTCTTCCACTTCTTTGATTATGCTGGGCCAGTAAAACCACTGTAGAATACGATCCTGAGTTTTCTGCAGCTCCAGGTGACCCCGAGAACGTGTTGGTGGGCTAGATCTAACACAAGCTTCTGATAAGACTTAGGGGCCACCACTTTTTCAATAGGTTCACCTTGTAGTTGGTTTACCCGATACAACATATCCGGATGAACCACAAAATGGGGAAACACTGACTCTGCCCGAGGTTGTTGTGGTTCACCATCTACTAGTAACACATTTTCCCAGGCACGGGATGGGGTGTGGTCCCGACGTTGGGCGGCACCAATATTATCCCCAGAGACATTGAGGTCTGCCAATTCAGGATCCGGTGGCAAGTCCTCCACGTCTCCCACCATCACATTTAGCGGGGTTGTCTCCCCCTCTTCCACCGAAGTGGCGGTCACCCCGACGGCTGGCCCTTTTTGTTTCAGGTTCCCAGCCACCTCGTGGGTCCATCTACCGGCCACCGTAGTTGGGGACACCGGTGCGGTGGGGTAGTCTTTTAAGTCTCCGTGGAAGCACATCACCCCGACTTTCCGGCCAGTATACTCAGGGGACCGCACCAGGGTAGCACTTTCTAGGGTCACCAGACTCCCTGAGTCCAGCAGAGCCTCGGCCAGAGTTTCTCCTACTTCCACCTGGCACAAATTATCTTGAGACTCTGGGGTACCTGTTGCACACAGCCTCCTGGTGACTGACTGTAGCCATAGTTGGTGTCCAGGTTCAACACGACAGTCAGCCCTTACATGGCCAGGCTCCTGACACTGCCAGCAGACTATCGGAGCCAGGTCTGCCGTGGGTACATCCCGGGCAGGTTTTATTAGCTCAAATCTCCTGGCCTGGGGTGGGGATTTCTGGGGTTTGCCAACCCCCCTCCCGACAGAACCCTCCTTTTTAGATTCCTTGTAGCTTCATAGCGTTCCATCATGTCCACCATTTTGCCTGAAAAATGCAGAAAAATAAAAATCTGTGACGCCAGCCTCATTGCTCATGTCTGCATTCTCCACAAATAGTGGGGTTTCGCTCTCGTAGACAGGATTAGCGGACGCAGTATAAAGGCAACAACAAGTTCTTGGGATCAAACAGTTCATGTTTTATTCACACTTTAGGCAAGTGACAAAACAAGCAGCCATTATCAAACAAAAAGTCAACTTGTGGTGTTGGTGGCAATTCTGCCTCAGAGTCATTCGCCATAGCAGCACTAACCTGTTTTTACGCCAAACAGGTAGCAAGCCTTCATCCAGACACAAGCCTCCCAGATCCCAACACAGAGTCACTGCTTCTGAGCCCAGCTGCATATTTCGCCTTAAGGACCAGGCCATTTTGAGCAAATCTGACATTTCACTTTATGTGGTGATGACTTAAAATGCTTTTACTTGTCTAGGCCATTCTTATATTTTCTCGTCACATGTTGTACTTCATGTCAGTGGTAGAATGGAATAAGTAAAAAATAAAAAATTTTTTTTTTTACCAACAATTTTGAAAAAAAAAATTTAATTTTCCAAACATTCCTCCAAAAATGGTTATTACTTTACATTCCCCATATGTCTACTTTATGTTTGGATCATTTTGTTAATGCCATTTTATTTTTGGGGGACGTTAGAAGGCTTAGAAGTTTAGAATTTTGAGAAAATTTCCAAAACCTACTTTTTAATGACCAGTTCAGGTCTGAAGTCACTTTGTGAGGCTTACATAATAGAAACCACCCAAAAATGACCCCATTTTAGAAACAACACCTTTCAAGGTATTCAAAACTGATTTTACAAACTTTGTTAACCCTTTAAGTGTTCCACAAGAATTAATGGAATATGGAGATGAAATTTCAGAATTTCACTTTTTTTTAGCAGACTTTCTATTGTAAGCCATTTTTTTTCCAGTTACAAAGCAAGGGTTAAAGTGACCTGATTTTGGAAACTAAGGGATAAGGTAGCAGTTTTGTTGGTACTATTTTAGGATACATCTTATTTTTTGGTTGCTCTATATTAAACTTTTTGTGAGGCAAAGTAACAAAAAATAGCTGTTTTGGCACCTTTTTTTTATTTTTTGTTATTTACATTATTCTTCTGACAGGTTAGCTCATGTGGTATTTTTATAGAGCAGGTGGTTACGGATGTGACAATGTAAAAATGTTCTAAAAGCCGCGTATTATTTTATTTTTATTTTATATTTTGGGGGTGACTGTGTTGTGTAGCGCATTACAATACATTGTAAAAAAAAAAATTGTAATGCATTGGAAGCCAGCATTAAACTGACAGTTGTCTAGGAGACCCAGCCTGGGGGCTAGAGCTCATAGGCTTCTGTAGACGGCAAGCCCCAATGACTATGGAGGACATTGGGCTGCCCTCTCAGCCATCGGGTCCCTGGGACAGGGAGGGTGCCACAAAACCCAGAAAATCCCCTGTATGCCATGGTCTACTTTAACTGCAGCATATAAGGGGGTTACTCCGCCGACAATGCCGTTTACAGCGATGTTGGCGGATATAACAGGTTCCTGGCTGTCAGTCCCATCTGGGCCCCTTCATTGATCGAAAGCTTCTACACTGCGCAGACTCGCGCTACTCGCTTTTTGTATATCTCCCAGGCAACCGCGCTGCAGATCTCACAGAGATCCCGCGTGAACACAATAGGCATCTGCTCAAACGGCACAGCTGGCGCAGAGACTAACAGTCGCGCACGGATATGACATCGCAATGCGTCCCGTTGCCAGGGTAATGGACAAAACTTTGCGGACACAGCGAAAGCGGAGCTCCCGGAGCAAGGGTCCATCTGTCCAATAGTTCATGTCATATATATCTCCACCTCCAACAAATTGGGGTAGGGCATATATATGACTATGGTGACATACATCTAGTTTAGGGACTGGGCGTATAATTGACACAAGCTGGTTCCACATATTAATCTAGAGGATATAACAGACATAATTAAAACCAATTTAAAAAATCACTAAGATTATACAAAATACAGAGGACGACTTCAATAAAGTGCTGATATATCTCCTAACTGGGGGATCATCTTATTCAATCCCTGCCACACTGAAATCTAAATTAACATGGTCTTAATTTAGATTTCAGTGTGGCAGGGATTGAATAAGATGATCCCCGAGTTAAGTGATATATAAGCACTTTATTGAAGTCATCCTCTGTGGCATCTGCATGTTCACTGCGCCAGCGCTGCAGTGCAAGCAGACAGTGATCGCGCTCACGCCGCGCGGTATAGGAACGGTGCAGGCACAGTGAAAAAGAAGATGCCAGGGAGGGAGGGAGCCGTAGTTGGGATCGCTCTGCGGCAGGACGCGCACTGCGCATGCGCGAGAAGAGCGCGGTAACTGCTACTGGGAAAAATTTCAATATGGGAAGGAGCGGCATAGGGGCGGGCTTATCCGACGGTTGAGTCAAGAAGGCCGCTGCCCCCGTGACTTCAGCACGACTTCAAAAAGGTGCCAAACACAGTTTTGTAAGTTGATTTTATGAGACCGCACAACGCAGAAAGAAGATATGAATACATCTTTGGGCACACTATGAGAGATACTTTAACCACCTTAGGACCGCCGTACGCAGGATTGCGTCCTGCCGGCGGTCCTGCTCTTCTGGGTGGACGCATATACGCGTCCTCCCGCGAGAGCCGAGATTTCCTGTGAACGCGCGCGCGCACAGGAACGGAAGGTAAGCGAGTGGATCTCCAGCATGCCAGCGGCGATCCGAATTTTTTAACCCCTAACAGGTATATTAGACGCTGTTTTCATAACAGCGTCTAATATACCTCCTACCTGGTCCTCTGGTGGTCCCTTTTGTTAGGATCGACCACCAGAGGACTCAGGTAGGTAAGTACAGTAGCACCAAACACCACACTACACTACACCCCCCCCCCCCCCCCCGTCACTTATTAACCCCTTATAAACCCCTGATCACCCATGATCACCCCATATAAACTCCCTGATCACCCCCCTGTCAGGCTCCGTTCAGACGTCCGTATGATTTTTACGGATACATGGATCGGATCCGCAAAAAGCATACGGACGTCTGAATGGAGCCTTACAGGGGGGTGATCAATGACAGGCGGGTGATCACCCATATACACTCCCTGATCACCCCCTGTCATTGATCACCCCCCTGTCATTGATCACTCCCCTGTAAGGCTCCGTTCAGACGTCCGCATGATTTTTATGAATACATGGATCGGATCCGCAAAACACATGCGGACGTCTGAATGGAGCCTTACAGGGGGTGATCAATGACAGGCGGGTGATCACCCATATACACTCCCTGATCACCCCCCTGTCATTGATAACCCCCCTGTAAGGCTCCATTCAGACGTCCGCATGTGTTTTGTGGATCCGATCCATGTATCCATGGATCCGTAAAAAATCATGCGGATGTCTGAATGGAGCCTTACAGGGGGGGTGATCAGTGACAGGGGGGTGATTACCCTGATCACCCCCTGTCATTGATAACCCACCTGTAAGGCTCCATTCAGACGTCCGCATGCGTTCTGTGGATCCGATCCATGGATCCGTAAAAAATCATGCGGATGTCTGAATGGAGCCTTACAGGGGGGTGATCAATGACAGGGGGGTGATCAGGGAGTCTATATGGGTGATCACCCCCCTGTCATTGATCACCCCCCCCCCCCCCGGTAAGGCTCCATTTAGACATTTTTTTTGGCACAAGTTAGCGGAAATTTTTTGTTTGTTTTTGTTTTTTCTTACAAAGTCTCATAATCTACTAACTTGTGTCAAAAAATAAAATCTCACATGGACGCACCATACCCCTCACGGAATCCAAATGCGTAAACATTTTTAGACATTTATATTCCAGACCTCTTCTCACGCTTTAGGGCCCCTAAAAAGCCAGGGCAGTATAAATACCCCACATGTGACCCCATTTCGGAAAGAAGACACCCCAAGGTATTCCGTGAGGGGCATATTGAGTCCATGAAAGATTGAAATTTTTGTCCTAAGTTAGCGGAAAGTGAGAAAAAAATCAAAAAAAAAATCAATATCCGCTAACTTATGCAAAAAAAATAAAAATTCTAGGAACTCGCCATGCCCCTCATTGAATACCTTGGGGTGTCTTCTTTCCAAAGTGGGGTCACATGTGGGGTATTTATACTGCCCTGGCTTTTTAGGGGCCCGAAAGTGTGAGAAGAAGTCTGGGATCCAAATGTCTAAAAATGCCCTCCTAAAAGGAATTTGGGCCCCTTTGCGCATCTAGGCTGCAAAAAAGTGTCACACATGTGGTATCGCCGTACTCAGCAGAAGTTGGGCAATGTGTTTTGGGGTGTCATTTTACGTATACCCATGCTGGGTGAGAAAAATATCTTGGTCAAATGCCAACTTTGTATAAAAAAATGGGAAAAGTTGTCTTTTGCCAAGATATTTCTTTCACCCAGCATGGGTATATGTAAAATGACCCCCCAAAACACATTGCCCAACTTCTCCTGAGTACGGCGATACCACATGTGTGACACTTTTTTGCAGCCAAGGTGGGCAAAGGGGCACATATTCCAAAGTGCACCTTTCGGATTTCGCAGGCCATTTTTTACACATTTTGATTGCAAGGTACTTCTTACACATTTGGGCCCCTAAATTGCCAGGGCAGTATAACTACGCCACAAGTGACCCCATTTTGGAAAGAAGACACCCCAAGGTATTCCGTGAGGGGCACGGCGAGTATCTAGAATTTTTTATTTTTTGTCACAAGTTAGCGGAAAATGATGATTTTTATTTTTTTTATTTTTTCCTTACAAAGTCTCATATTCCACTAACTTGCGACAAAAAATAAAAAATTCTAGGAACTCGCCATGCCCCTCACGGAATACCTTGGGGTGTCTTCTTTCCAAAATGGGGTCACTTGTGGGGTAGTTATACTGCCCAAACAGTATAACTACCCCACAAGTGACCCCATTTTGGAAAGAAGACACCCCAAGGTATTCTGTGAGGGGCATGGCGAGTTCCTAGAATTTTTTATTTTTTGTCGCAAGTTAGTGGAATATGAGACTTTGTAAGGAAAAAAAAAAAAAAAAGAAATCATCATTTTCCGCTAACTTGTGACAAAAAATAAAAAGTTCTATGAACTCACTATGCCCATCAGCGAATACCTTAGGGTGTCTACTTTCCGAAATGGGGTCATTTGTGGGGTTTTTCTACTGCCTGGGCATTGTAGAACCTCAGGAATCATGACAGGTGCTCAGAAAGTCAGAGCTGTTTCAAAAAGCGGAAATTCACATTTTTGTACCATAGTTTGTAAATGCTATAACTTTTACCCAAACCATTTTTTTATTTTTTTTTCCCAAACATTTTTTTTTTTATCAAAGAAATGTAGAACAATAAATTTGGCGAAAAATTTATATATGGATGTCGTTTTTTTTGCAAAATTTTACAGCTGAAAGTGAAAAATGTCATTTTTTTGCAAAAAAATCGTTACATTTTGATTAATAACAAAGAAAGTAAAAATGTCAGCAGCAATAAAATACCACCAAATGAAAGCTCCATTAGTGAGAAGAAAAGGAGGTAAAATTCATTTGGGTGGTAAGTTGCATGACCGAGCGATAAACGGTGAAAGGAGTGTAGTGCCGAAGTGCAAAAAGTGCTCTGGTCATGAAGGGGGTTTCACCTAGCGGGGCTGAAGTGGTTAAGGTACTGTGATTAGTGTAAATTGTCTTTTCCAGGTGACATGTTCCCTTTAAGGACCAGTTCGGGTCTGAAGTCACTTTGTGGGGCTTACATAGTCGATACCCCCATAAATGACCCCATTGTAGAAACTACACCCCTCAAGGTATTCAAAACTGATTTTACCCTTTATGTGGTCCACAAGAATTAAAGGAAAATGGAGATCAAATTTTTTAATTTCACTTTTCTGGCAGATTTTCCAGTTCTGCAAAAAATGCGCAAGCTTTCTTGAAACACTGCTGGGAAAAACCCCACCCTAAGGCACACGAACGTCTTTTTTTCTTTTCTTGTCTGTTTCTTTTTTTATTTTGTTCTTTGCAGACCGTATGCGGAAGCATTCACTTTAATGGGTCCGCAAAAAAAAGTGAAGTTACTGTGTGCATTCCGTTTCCGTATTTCCATTTGGCAAAAAATAGAACATGTCCTATTATTGTTCGCATTACGGACAAGGATAGTACTGTTCTATTAGGGCCAGCTGTTCTGTTTCCGTTCCACAAAATACGGATGTTATCCGTATTTTTTGCGGATCAGTTTTTTGCGGACCTCAAAACACATACGGTCGTGTGCATGAGCCCTTAGACACAGCGTCATTGCTGATAACATATCTACAGGGCAGAGTCCAGGAGAATGAGCAGAACACTGTCCTGAGACAAGGTCACAGATGTGTCTGAAGAACAGTGCGTTACAAGCCTTGCCACGTCTCAGTTATACACGTGATTTTCAGATATCGGGATAGGGAATCCTTTTTTTTTTTTTTTTTTTTTTTTTTTACTTTTGCTGTAATTTTTTTTTTTAGGCAAATTTCACAAGAGTTTTCTGTCCAAATTAGATTAGTTTGTGTCACGTGACCACAGAGCGGGAGTGAAGCGCTTGCTATAACTCCTGCTCCGTGGTCTCCCGCTGGCCCAAATGCGCTCGGAATACTCACCTTTCCAGCAGGGGGCCTTCGGACACTCCACAGCACGTCCATGGTTCCGCACTGCATTGACGTCCACACGCCGTGACCCGACGCGCTGTGTGACGTCAGACGCAGAGCGGAACGATGGAGTGTCGGTGGCGCCCCTGCTGAAAAGGTAAGAGGGTGAGCTCTGTACACTGTGGCACTGTTTTTTTCCAGGAAGGCCCTGGCTCCGTGTCATTGACATTAAACATTCACATACACACTGAGTTGCAAAGTAGCCGTCCTGTAGATTGGAAATCCAGCTCAAGTAAACAATCACCGCAGAAGGCTTATTAAAGCGCTGCATTACTAACTTACTTATGATGGAAATTTAGACAGCAAATATGGAGCTGTCAGCAGCCGCTGGATAAATAGTCCCGACAAGCATTAATAACAGCGGAGGATGAGCGCGGTTATGAGATGTAAACTGCACTCCTTGATTGTATTTACAGTTCTCTGCCGCCCAGAACCCTTGACCTCACTTCTTGTGGACCCCTGCCAAATGGCATATCTCAGATCTTCAATAACGCAAATCTGGGTACAAGGTAATAACATTACAAACACTTGGAGGGGCAGGAAAAGGACATGCTGACCATTGGGGTGACAGAGTAATGACACTGGGTGACAGGACATTGATACATTAACACTTGGAGGTATAGGACAATCATACACTATGTCTTCAAAGGACATGACAAAGATGTGCTAACACTTGAGGCACAGGACAATGAAATGCTGACACTTGGGGTGACTGAGTAATGATACTTGGGGTGATGGAGTAATGACACAGGGTGACTGATGGCACTGGGTTGGGGGAGAGCTGAAGGCACTGGGGGATAGTGGAGCTGATGGCACTGGGGTAGCAAAGGGTGTTGGGGTCTGATAAGCTTTTATAAAGGAAAACGGTCTATTAATTCATTTTTTCTTATTACAGTACTCGATTAATCGTAAAAAAATAATAATCGTTAGAATACGCAATTACTAAAATAATCGTTTACTGCAGCCCTAGTCCAAATGCATCCCGTTTTGCGAACAGACAGCATCTGGACTGAACCCTAACACATTCATTTTAATTGGTATGTGCACATGAGCATTGTTTTTCACGGACTATCTGTCCATTCAGGAAAAATCTCACCTTGTTCTATCTTCAGTAGTTTTTCATGTATTTAAGTCAATTGATCAATGAAAGACACTGAAATGCACTAAAGCAAACTAAAAGAACACGTGTGGGGAAAAAATGCATTAAAAACTGCACCTGTGCAGAAAAAAATGCCAGAACCTGAAGGCCATGTACACCTTTGGGTGCATTTTTTTATTTTATTATTATTGCAATAATATTTTTCAATTGGTCTTTATTAACCCCTTGCTGCATTTCCATGTGCATGTTTGTGATGTGATTGGGCAGGTGCAGGAGCTGCACCCGCCGATCCGCAGCACGGGCCCAGCTGTTACTGATAGCCGGTCCCCTGCTGCAACTGCCGACATCGCTGTATGCGGCATTGCCAGCAGATTAAGGCCTCCTGGCATGTTGGTGTGCGCCCTGTGGCCTTGCTGCGGCCCGCAATGCACGAACACCGACCGTGGGGCAGCGGATTGCGGACCCATTCACCTTAATGGGTCCGCGATCCGCCCGTTTCGCAAAAAGATAGGACTTTGTTCTGTCTTTTTGCGGAACGGAAGTACGTGAAGAAAACCCACGGAAGCACTCCGTAGTGCTTCCGTAGGGTTCCATTACGTGCTTCCGTTCCACACCATTCTGCATCTCCGGATTTGCAGACCCATTGAAGTGAATGGGTCTGCATCCGTGATGCGGCATGCCCACGGAACGGAGCCTGTGTATTGCGGTTCCGCAATGCGGCAACAGGCAGCACACATTCTTGTGCAGGGGGCCTAACCCTATCACATGCCATGGTCGGCGCTGACCTCGGCATGTGCGGGGTTTACAGAGGGAGGGGGCACCCTCTGATTCCTTCGGCCCCCCATGCTGCGCTGGCAGGGGGCCGATGGTCGCCATGGCAGCCCCGATGCCTTCCACAGGCATTGGAGCCTGCCAGCTACGGAAGCCAAAGAGATCCAGCCTGAGGGCTCGGTCTCCTAGGCAACGGTCTGCGTCTTAGGGTACTTTCACACTAGCGTTTTTTCTTTTCCGGTATTGAATTTCATCACAGGGGCTCAATACTGGAAAAAAAACGGATCAGTTTTATCCTAATGCATTCTGAACGGAGAGCATTCTGTTCCGTATGTATCAGTTCACTCCCTTGCCGGAATGCCGGATCCAGCATTAATTTCCATTGAAATGTATTAGTGTATTAAAATTGCTGCATTGACGGATCCGTTCTTCCGGTCCGCACATGCGCAGACCTTTTTAAATCTGTGAAAAATAAAATAAATACCTGATCCATTTTTCCAGATGACACCGAAGAAACTGATCCGGAATTTCAATGCATTTGTCAGACAGTTCTGCATCCGGATCAGTCTGTTTGAGTTTGAGTCCGGATTGCCGGATCTGTAACGGAACTGCCTGACAGAATTCTCTGCCGCAAGTGTGAAAGTACCTTAAGGCCCCTTTCACACGGGCGTTGCGGGAAAAGGTGCGGGTGCGTTGTGGGAACATGCACGATTTTTCGCGTTTTGCACGTGCGTGAAAAAAATTGGCATGTTTGGTAACCAAACCCGAACTTCTTCACAGAAGTTCGGGCTTGGGATCGGTATTCTGTAGATGGTATTATTTTCCCTTTATAACATGGTTATAAGTGAAAATAATAACATTCTGAATACAGAATGCATAGTACAATAGCGCTGGATGGGTTAAAAAAAATAAAATAAAAATGTAACTCTCCTTAATCCACTTGATCGCGCAGCCCGGCTTCTCTTCTGTTGTCTTTGCTGTGTGCAGGAAAAGGACCTGTGGTGACGTCACTCCGGTCATCACATGGTCCGTCACATGATCTTTTACCATGGTGATGGATCATGTGATGACCGGAGTGACGTCACCACAGGTCCTTTTCCTGCACACAGCAAAGAAGACTACAGAAGAGAAGTCGGGCTGCGTGATCAAGTGGATTAAGGTGAGTTAAATTTATTTTTATTTATTTTTTTAACCCCCTCCAGCGGTTTTGTACTATGCATTCTGTATCCAGAATGCTATTATTTTCCCTTATAACCATGTTATAAGGGAAGATAATAATGATCGGGTCTCCATCCCAATCGTCTCCTAGCAACTGTGCATGAAAACCGCACCGCATCCGCACTTGCTTGCGGATGCTTGCGATTTTCACGAAACCCCATTCATTTCTATAAGGGCCTGCGTTACGTGAAAAACGCACAAAGAGGAGCATGCTGCGATTTTCACGCACGAGTGATGCGTGAAAATCACAGCTCGTGTGCACAGCCCCATAGAAATGAATGGGTCAGGATTCAGTGCGGGTGCAATATGAATGTATTGCACTGAATTGAAACAGGGATCAAACCCTGAAAAGGTAATTTTTCCCAAAATAAAGTTAAAAAAAAAATTGTACACATTTTTTTTAGGCAACTTCACAAAAAGTGTAATGCCAAGCGATCAGTCATATACAAACCAAATCGTACCAATTAAACAGTCATCTCATCCCGCAAAATATGAGAACCTACATAAGACAATCGCCCAAAAAATAAGAAAATTATGACTCAGAATATTGAGACACTAAAACATTATTTTTTGTTTCAAAAATGCGGTTGTGTAAAATGTAAATAAACAAATAAAAAAAGTATACATATTAGGTATCGCCAGGTCCGTAAGAACCTGCTGTATAAAATTCACATAATTTAACCCCTCAGGTGAACAATAAAGTGTGTCAAAAAAGCCATTTTTTTGTCACCTGACATCACAAAAAGTGTAATACCAAGTGATCGAAAAGTCATATGCACCCTAAAATAGTGCCAATTAAACAGTCATCTCGTACTGAAAAAAAATGAGCTCCTTTATATGGAGACAATAAAAAAATCTTTTTTTCCCCCAAAAAATACTTTATTATGTAAAACTGAAACAACCAAAGAAAGTACAGTAGTCATATTTGGTATTGTCGTGTCCGTAACAACCTGCTCTATAAAAATAGCACATTATCTAACCTGTCAGATGAACATTGTAAATGGCAAAAAAAAATAATGGTGCCAAAACAGCTATTTTTTGTTACCTTGCCTCACAGAAAGTGATATATAGAGCAACCAAAAATCATATGTACCCTAAAATAGTGCCAACAAAACTGCCACCTTATCCCGTAGTTTCCAAAATGGGGTCATTTCTTTGGAGTTTCTACTCTAGGGGTGCATCTGGGGGTCTTCAAATGTGAAATGGCAACTTAAATTATCCCAGTGAAATACCCTCCCCAAAAACCATATGGCGTTGCTTTCCTTCTGCGCCCTGCCATGTGCCCGTACAGAAGTTTACAACTACATATGTTTTTTTTTTTCCTGTAAACTACAGAATCAGGGTAATACATATTGGGTTTTGTTTGGCTGGTAACCCTCGATTTGTTACTGGAAAAAAAATGGATTAAAATGGAAAATCTGCCAAAAAAGTGACATTTTGGAATTTCATTCCCTTTTTCCTTTAATTCTCGTGGGACAGCTAAAGGGTTAGCAAAGTTAGTAAAATACGTTTTGAATAGCTTGAGGGGTGTAATTTTTAAAATGTGTGATTTATGGGTGGCTTCTAATATGTAAGCCCCAGAAAGTTACTTCATAACTGAACTGGTCCTGAAAAAATTGGGTTTTGGAAATTTTCTTAAACATTTTAGTATTTGCTTCTAAGCTTTCTAACATCCCCCATAAAAATAGAATGTCACTTTCAAAATGATCCAAACATGAAGTAGACATATGGGGAATGTAAAGTATCTATTATAAAAGTAGAGAAATAAAAATTTTGGGAATTTGCAAATTTTTCCAAAGGTTTGGTAAATCTGGTATTTTTTTAAATAAATTAAAATTAACATTTTTTTACACAATTTTACCACTGTCATGAAGTACAATATGTGACGAGAAAACAATCTCAGAATGGCCTGCATAAGTAAAAGCTTTTTAAAGTCATCACCACATAAGGTGACGCATCAGATTTGCTAAAAAATGGCCTGGTCCTTAAGGTGAAAAAATGGCTTGGTCCCGAAGGGTTAAAAAAAAAAATATGGATTCCTTTTTTCTGTACACCACTGAGATGCTGTAAAAGCAGCCTGTGGATTTTCTTCCTTTTTTGTTATTTGGGGAGCTGACAGGCTCTCTGACATTATAAACACATTATAGCTCAGTTATCTTACAGGTAAGAATGTGGCTTAAATAAGTGTTTGACTTCTTATTAGTAGTTTAGAGATGAGGCTTATTAGATGATCGGCACAAAGTGAAAGTACCAGTCATGCAGTTACAAAAAGAGTTAACCCTTTGTGACAGACTGGCCTAATATTTTTTTATAAAATATGATTTTAAGCCAAAAATGAGTAAAATGCAATCCTAAACAACAATTGCCTCCAAAGGTGTACATAGCCTTTAAGAGATTTGCAGAAAACTGTAAAGCAAACTGAAGAAAAAATAGAATTTTTTTTCCACTGACAAATCCTACAAGTTCTGTATCGCTAGTGTGAAATAATGACTACTTGCGACTAGGGATGAGTGAATCGACTTCGGATGAAACATCCAAAGTCGATTTGCATAATACTTTGTTTGAATATTCAGGGTTATGGAAATAAAATAAAAAATAATAATAAACTACTTGTCCCTCATAACAATCTACTTATCCTGATAAATTTTTTTAAAATCAAAACCATATTTCAATGCACCGCCACGCTTCCTTATGCAGGGAGATGGATGGCTTGCGTTCCTGTCTTTGTGGTGTGAAACGACTCTAAGTTTAGTCCTCAGTCTCGCCAGATGATTCTGTCCAGAATGCACTACATCGCGGCCGGCTCACTATATTGTGGGGCAGGAGGGGGTGTGACGATCCATTGAAGTAAATGGCACTGTAGCCACAGCCGCAGGCGATCGGATGCACGGGATCGCAAGGCACAATTATGCCTAAGGTCCGGTCAAAATGCTGCTTGCATTTTGTTTGGACTGGACCGCAGGCATAATGTTCCTTGCGATCCTGTGCAGCCGAACGCATTGCAGCCGTTGGCACCTTAACCATGCCCAATCACGTCAACAGACCACTACGCCCCCTCCTGCCCCACAATATAATTAGCCGCTCGCAGTGCAGTGCATTCTGGACAGAATCTGGCCGGAACGCACTGCCTGGTGTGAACGAGGCCTTAATGTGATCACAGCTCCCTGTCAGAGGTCGGGTGACGGGAATGTTTCTACAATGTTTGCATTGGTGGGCAGTGCGACCTCCCAATCCCCTCCTCCCCGGTATTAAAATCATTGGTGGGCTGTGCACCCGCCCTCTTGATTTGAAAGGGCCAGGCAGGGCCATCATTGGTGGCAGCGGCAGTTCCGATCGGAGTGTAATGCTGGGGCTCCAATCGGTTACCATGGCAGCCAGGACGCTACTGAAGTCCTTCTGCCATGGTCAGTTACTCAGCAGCATTATACTTATATGCACTGTGGCCGCCCGGCGCTACTTCTTCTTGTAATTCACAGGTCAGCATGGCACATTTTGACTTGTCAAGATTTGCCCACTCTTTACAAAAACACTCCAAATCTGTCAGATTGCGAGGGCATCTCCTGTGCACAGCCCTCTTCAGATCACCCACAGATTTTCAATTGGATTCAGGTCTGGGCTCTGGCTGGGCCATTCCAAAACTGTAATCTTCTTCTAGTGAAGCCATTCCTTTGTTGATTTGGATGTATGCTTTGGGTCGTTGTCATGCTGAACGATGAAGTTTCTTTTCATGTTCAGGAGAAGCCTGAAGGTTTTGTGCCAATATTGACTGATATTTGGAACTGTTCACAATTCCCTTTTAGCTTAAACGGGTATTCCCATCAGCAGTTTTCATACTTACCTGCTGCAAGCGTGACGTTCACTTCCTGGATTTGGCTGGGCGGGCTCAGTCAGCTTGCTTGACGTCTTCTCCCGCCTGGGCCACGCTTGCGCAGAAGACTGAAGATTTTCTCCCAGCCGCACCACGCAATGTCATGAACGTGTATGCCTCCTCGCATGCGCCTTGGTGACTTCTTCCTGGCCTGTATAGTACAGAGCCGGCATGCGCGTTCGCAGCTCTGTACTATATTGGCGAGGAAGAAGTAATCATGGTGCATGTGCGGCGGCGTGCTCGTTCAGGACATTGCCCGGCCGGGAGAAAATCTTCAGTCTTCTGCGCAAGCGCGGCCACAGGATTCGACAGGTAAGAGGTGGCCGTAACCAGGGGAGACTAAAGACAACAATCTGGTAAGAGGGTACTTATTTTCTCAAAAAGGGTGGGAATTGGGTAATAAAATGTATTTACAAAAATGATCACTGTCAAATCATTAACAGATTTAACAGTGATCATTGTGAATGCAATACCTCTTTGACTAAGGCCCCAGATCCAGCTGAAGAAAAACAGCCCCAAAGCATGATGCTGCCACCACCATGCTTCACTGTGGGTATGGTGTTCTTTTGGTGATGTGCATTGTTGTTTTTGCGCCAAACATATCTTTTGGAATTATGGCCAAAAAGTTTAACCTTGGTTTCATCAGACCATAACACCTTTTCCCACATGCTTTTGCGAGACTTCAGATGTGTTTTTGCAAAATGTAGCCTGGCTTGGATGTATTTCGTCGTAAGAAAAGGCTTTCGTCTTGCCACTCTACCCCATAGCCCAGACATGTGAAGAATACGGAGATTCTCTTCTTTTCATAAATTTTGGAGGGACGTCCAGTTCTTAGTAATGTCACTGTTGTGCCATATTTTCTCCACTTGATGATGACTGTCTTCACTGTGTTCCGTGGTAAATCTTATGCCTTGGACATTCTTTTGTACCCTTCTCCTGACTCATACCTTTTAACAATGAGATCCCTCTGATGCTTTGGAAGCTCTCTGTGGACCATGGCTTTTGCTGTGGGCTGCGGCTAAGAAAATTTCAGGAAAGACCAACTAGAGCAGCTGAACTTTATTTGGGGTTAATCAGAGGCACTTTAAATGATGGCAGGTGTATGCTGACTCCTATTTAACAATTTTCAATGTGATTGCTTAATTCTGAACACAGCAACATCCCCAGTTATAAGAGGGTGTGCACACTTATGCAACCACATTATTATTATTATTATTATTATTATTATTATTATTATTATTATTATTATTATTTTTTTTTTTTTATTTCTTCCCTCCCCCTAAAAGATTTCAGTTTGTTTTGCAATTGAGTTGTACAGTTTATAGGTCACATTAAAGGTGGAAAAAGTTCTGAAATTATTTATCTTTGTCTCATTTGTTTTACATCACAGAAACCTGACATTTTAACAGGGTTGTGTAGACTATTTATATCCTGTGTGTGTGTGTGTGTGTGTGTGTGTGTGTGTGTGTGTGTATATAATGATAGATATCTATAGAGAGCGTATCAGTCTCGGCACTCCCAGAGCAGCTTAGTATGTCAGTAGTGAATCAAAAATCAAAGTATTGATGTTTCGAAGCATCATTCAACCCTAGTTTGTTATATGGCGAAAATGGTTGATTGGCTTCTGTCTGTCTTGATCATAATTTTGTGCTAATTATTCTACAGTGCACTGTTCAGGTGAAGCTGGAGCTGGGACACCGCGCTCAACTGAGGAAGAAGCCCACCACTGAGGGATTCACACATGACTGGATGGTGTTTGTTCGTGGCCCTGAGCAATGTGACATACAACATTTTGTAGAGAAGGTTGTGTTTAGGCTGCATGACAGCTTCCCCAGGCCTAAACGAAGTGAGTGACCATTTTTATCTTGAAGTTGCATTAGTGCTTAAGAGCAGTGTTCTATAAATGGTCACTAACTTTTCACACAACTTTTCATAAATCAGTATTACACATAAATATAATTTGTAATATATGTTATCAGAGAAAAATGTGTTCTCCAGTTATGAGCCATTTTCCTCCTTTCCCAAACATTCACTCATAATTCTTCTCACTGATGTTTCTTTTTGCAAGCTCCTGTAGAAGTCTATGGAGTGGGGAGGGGGCGGCACTGTGAGCCGCTGAGTGTGAAGCAAACAGACTTGGACAGGTAGATTTTTAGCACACGCTGAATGCCGTGATGTTAAAACCCCCAAAACCTTGATGGAATAATAATTTTTTTTTTTTTAAATTTAACACACAAATTTTTTCCCTTAAAAGACATGGTAAATTAATTGGTGCCATTTAAAATGCATTTTGTCCCGCAGAAAATAAGCCCTCATATGGCTATGCGAACGGAAAAATAAAAAAGTTATGGCTATTGGAACATGTGGAGGAAAAATCTGAAATTAAAATAGGCTCAGTCCTTAAAGGGCTTCTCCCATCTCAGAAAATGGGGGCATATCGCTAGGATATGCCCCCATTGTCTGATAGGTGTGGGTCCCAGCTGTGGATCAAGAACAGAGCCCCGAAACTGAAGGACGGCACACTGCGCATGCGCAGCCGCCCTCCATTTATTTCTATGGGACTGCCGGAAATAGCGGCTATTTCCGACGGCCTTATAGAAATAAACAGGAGCATGAGCTGCGCATGTGCGGTATGCTCCCATTCACTTCTATGGGAGAGGTGGGGATTAGCGCTTGGTGGTGGACGGACCCCGGGAAATCTGGGGTCCTCCAGCCACAGCGTTCCCTGCTGCGTTCTCGATATAGGTGCAGGTCCCACCGCTTTTGATAGCTGAAGTGACAAATAGTGTTGAACGAACTTGTTTTCACGTTCGGCTTACAAGGTTCGGTTATCTAAGATTTCTGTTATGGATTCCCGCTCCACGGACCATAACTTATGGTCCATGGGAGTGGAATCCATAATGGAATTCTTAGATAACCCGAACCTTGTACGCTGCACATGATGAAAACACAAGTTCGCTCATGCCTAGTGACAAATAAATGGTGAACCTTCCATTTTATTTTTTTTCAAAGTTCCCAGGGGAATTGGACATGTTTGTTCCTTAGCCTGCAAAGAATTACCATCACTGTGGCAGCCTTGGGAGCCTTCAGAAGGCTTGAGGTTGATTCAGCAAATTAATGGTTCTCCCCATCTCATCACGGGGAAAAGACCTCAACATCTAAGGGGTTGAAAGTCTGTGCCCGCTGTTCTCACCAATCTCTGAATTTACCTCTGGTTGCATGGGGGATTTTCTGAGCAGGCACCATCTTTAAAGATGCAAATTAGTATGTCTAACGTCAGCTGGCATAAAAAAGAATTACTTTCTTTTTTGTGAGCAAAGCTAATTTATATACATACTAATAACTTATGACGCTTTTAGTAGATGGAGGGCGTATTTTATTAAATATATCATTCACTTAGGCCCCTTGCAGACCAGCATTCCTCCCGCAGCGAGTCCGCATTGCAGCACCCAGCCTTACCTCCCAGCACTGAAGGCATTCACATAGCATTATATTGATTTATGCTGCTTTGTAACCCTTACAGTTCTGGAATGTGTTGGATAACACTGGCATAATGCTGCCAGGGTTATCCAATACATCCCAGAACTGTAAGAGTCACATAGCACATGACATCAGAGAGACGGATCCGGTATTGCAATGCATTTGTCAGACTTACCGGAAACAAATGATAACAGTTTGCATGTGGATTTCCGGATCTAGCAGGCAGTTTCGGCAATGGAATGCCTGCCGGATTCTTCTAACGCTAGTGTGAAAGTACCCTTAGAAACTCTTTGAAATGTGAAGGGAATATTTTAAAACAATTGCAGTGTAGCTCACAGTATTATCGGCAATTACTGCCTATAATGTCAGCAGTGACTAGTTAAAACTTGCCAGGAAAGGTTAAAGGACCTTTTACGTGTATTGCTTGGAAGAAAGACGAGACAGAGGGGATATGATAGAAACTATTAAATACATAAAGGGAATCAACAAGGTAAAAGAGGAGAAAATATTTAAAAGAAGAAAAACTGCTACAAGAGGACATACTTTTAAACCTTTGCCCCTCTAATTTAAAACTAATGTAAGGAAGTATTACTTTACTGAGAGTAGTGGATGCATGGAATAGCCTTCCTGCAGAAGTGGTAGCTGCAAATACAGTGAAGGAGTTTAAGCATGCATGGGATAGGCATAAGGCCATCCTTCATATAAGATGGGGCCAGGGACTATTCATAGGATTCAGATATATTGGGCAGACTAGATGGGCCAAATGGTTCTTATCTGCCGACACATCCTATGTTTCTGTTATGTATACTGGTGTGTATTGCGCGCATACACCAGTTCCAGCCATTAATTGTATGTTGTATATTGTTGCTACCTTCCTAGCTGTGCTACTACTGCTACCGGAAAACGGCAACTAAATGCTGCCCTCCGACATGTTTTGCCGGAAACCCAGCGTCCTCAGGGAAACCGGGCAGAGTTTGACTCTGGGCCGGGCGAGGGCATCCCTTTTTATTTGCTCTGGGGTGACATCAGAGGTTCGTTACTCCAATAATGGCCTCCGTCTGAATTTATAGTTTGTTATTTGCTACGCCGTCTTCTATAGGACGGTGTTGCGGCAGGCCAAGGGTCAGCCACTTGATGATCGTTGCCTCGTGTTCAGGTGAATGACGTCGACGGAGGAAAATGACAGAAGTCTGAGTATAGTTCAAAACCTTGTCAGGACCCTAAAGTGAAAGTGTCCTGCACCCTTTATTTATACACAGTTCACAGGGTGTAACCCCTCAAAGTAAAACATGATTGGTTTACAGACATTTCAATAATGGCTTTTGAATCCATCTATTGATTGGTTAGTTATTTTTCAAGTTTCACTTTACAAAAATGTGTTAACTAATGGGTTTAGAATTTTAAGCAAGAGAGGCAAAATTACAAGGAGTAGTACAAATGTTATCTTATCTTAACACACACAGTTCACTTCTATAGTTTTCTTTTCAAATGTCAGCAAATTATATCACGTATACAGATGAAATGAAAATCACTTTTATATCCACAGTAAAAGCTGGATAATTTCCTTAACAGACGGCGCAGCGGCAAGCCTCCTTGTTTCTCCTCCCCTTGTCCACTCCTCTTATCTCTAGTCATTCCAATGTAGTGCGCTGCTAGGTTCTTGCGATAGTGTTCTCACTTCGTGCATGCGCAAGAACTTTGATATCGTTCTTATCAGTATCTCTTTACTGCGCATGTTCGTCTGGTTGGATCTCATGCCTGCGCTAGAACTTAGTATGAATCTTCGCTTACAGGTGAAACTCGAAAAATTTGAATATCGTGCAAAGTTAATTAATTTTTTTAGAAATGCAACTTAAAAGGTAAAACTAACATATGAGAGACTCATTACATGCAAAGTGAGATATTTCAAGCCTTTATTTGCTATAATTTGGATGATTATGGTTTACAGTTTATGAAACCCCAAAGTCACAATTTGGACGTACCCTTTGCTCAGGGGGTATGGATTAATTAGCTGACCAGAGTGTGATACTTTGAGCCTAGAATATTGAACCTTTTCAAAACATTTCTCCTTTCCTTCTTTCTCTCTCTCTCTCTCTCTCTCTCTCTCTCTTTCTTCTTTCTTTCTCTCTCTCTCTCTCTTTCTCTTTTCTTCTTTCTTTCCTCTCTTTCTCTCTCTTCTCTCTCTTTCTCTTCTCTTTCTCTCTCTTTTTCTCTCTCTTTCTCTCTTTTCTTCTTTCTTTCTTCTCTCTTTCTCTCTCTTTCTCTTCTCTCTCTTCTTTTTCTCTTCTTTTCTCTTCTTTTTTCTTTCTTTCTTTTCTTTTCTTTCTCTCTCTTTCTTTTCTCTCTCTTCTTTTTTCTCTCTCTTTCTTTTTCTCTTCTTTCTTTTCTCTTCTCTTCTTTCTCTCTTTCTTTCTTTCTTCTCTTCTTCTTTCTTTCTTCTTCTCTTCTTTCTTTTCTTTCTTTCTTTCTTTCTTTCTTTCTTTCTTCTTTTTCTTTCTCTTTTCTTCTTTCTTTTTCTTTCTCTCTTTCTTTCTTTCTTTCTCTCTTTCTTCTTTCTTTTCTCTCTTTCTTTCTTTCTTCTCTCTTTCTTTCTTTCTTTCTCTCTTTCTTCTTTCTCTCTTTCTTTCTTTCTCTCTTTCTTTCTCTCTCTTTCTTTCTCTCTCTTTCTTTCTCTCTCTTTCTTTCTCTCTCTTTCTTTCTCTCTTTCTTTCTCTCTTCTTTCTCTCTCTCTCTTTCTCTCTCTCTCTTTCTCTCTCTCTTTCTCTCTCTCTTTCTCTCTCTCTCTCTTTCTCTCTCTCTCTTTCTTTTTTTCTCTCTCTCTCTCTCTCTCTCTCTCTCTCTCTCTCTCTCTCTCTCTCTCTCTCTCTCTCTCTCTCTCTCATCATTGTTGGATGGGTGTGTGCATTGATGAGGAGCGTGATGTCATAATACTACCCAGAATTCACTTTTGCTACTGATGTAGTATTAACTGCTCATAGCTAGGTGGCACTGTTGTATAAGCATCATACATTTAAGGGTTAACTCATAGATGCCTGATATTTTCAATACTACACACCTCTGACATCTGGAGTCCTTGTCTTAGAGCCGAAGGAAAAACTTTGATAGATGAATGTATTCTTTGAGGAACATCTAGACAATTTTCACGCTGTGGAATTCATGTTCAGATAAGAAATACAAATTTAGCTACATATGTTTAAAAGGCTAAACTATGACTGGAAGTGTGTGCTGTAGTTGTGCATACTCCCCTTTTTTAATTCTGAATTGCTCATGTTTGGCTGTCTCCTTATTTGCCTGAAATTAATTGCAAAATATTTAGGTTTGTTAGAATTAAAGGGAGTCTGTCACCTACCTCATCGGTTTCGAACAGGTGACATTGTTCAGTGGGGCACAAAGACATGACACAGATGTTATTTGTGGTTAGTTCTTCTGATGCTTCAAAACTTTTTGGGCAATTTGATCATATGCTAATGAGCGGTCGCAAGTGCCCAGGGGCGGAGAGTTTTCTGAAAGTGCCTAAGTTCCTCCGCCTCACTCGCGCCTAACTCCGCCCCTTAGTAAGCTCAGACCAGCTCCTGTGGTCAGAGGCACAGAGTTATGCAGTGCGCATGCTCCAATTTCACACCAGTAACTGGTGCATGCGCACTCCATATGCCTATCCCTCTGCCCGCAGTGGGCAGAACACTGTGCATGCCCGGGACCGGCAGTGATGCGCGAACAGCCTATAAGGGAATTATGATGTCGCAGAGCCACAGGGCTGGCTTGAGCTTACTGAGGCACGGAGTTGGGCGCGAGTGAGGCGGAGGAACTTAGGCATGTTCAGAAAACTCTCCGCCCCTGGGCACTTGTGACCGCTCATTAGCATATGATAAAACCTTTTTGGGCAATTTGAAGTATCAGAAGAACTAAACACAAATAACATCTGTGTCATGTCTTTGTGCCCTACTGAACAATGTCACCTGTTTGAAACCGGTCAGGTAGGTGACAGACTCCCTTTAAGGATGAGCAAATTCATCCTGCCATTTTGGAATTGATCCAAAGTTTCTAAACAGATTTTAATTCCGACAAACCCAGAGTTTGACATACCAGAGAGAAACTCCCAACATAATATTTAAAGGGTCTGTCTCATCATGGACAATGGGGCATATCGCTAGGATATGCCCCCATTGTCTTATAGGTGCGGGTCCTAGCGGTGAGAACGGAGCCCTGCAAGTGAATGAGGGCGAACTGCGCTGCGCAGCCACCCTCCATTCATTTTCTATGGGGCCGGCGAAAAAAGCTGAGCGCTGGTTGGCCCCATAGAAATGAATGGGAGTGGGGGCTGCGCATGCACGGTACGCTCCCATTCACTTCTATGGGGAGCCAGCTTGGTGGTGACCGGACCGGAGTCCTCCAGCCACCACCTTGCGGGGCTCTGTTCTTGATATAGGTGCGGGTCCCAGCAGGGACCCACACCTAGAAGACAATGGGGGCATATCCTAGCGATATGCCCCCATTGTCTATGATGAGACAACCCCTTTAACTGAAAGTGAGGAAGAAATACCAAGTGTCTAATAGCAAGACAACACATATATATGGCCCAAAAACCAACAGTAGCATACTGTAAGAGTCATTCTCTTCCTTTCCTCTCTAGTATTTCCTGAAAAAAACATAATCAGTTTGTTTGAGACTGATCTTTTTGTACTGGATTTGAACTTTTTTTAAAAAAACATTTGGCGAATTGGACCCAAAACTAATTTCAACAAATTCACTCATCTCTGGTTAGAATAGATTTCCTCTATTTAGGATAAATTTCTTCCGCTAGAAGTACTGTCTTCTTTTAGGGTGCCATTATCTGAAAATATATTTGTTTTGTACATCTGGGGCAAAGTACTCATTTAACCACCTCAGCCCCCCTAGCTGAAACACCCTTAATGACCAGGCCACTTTTTACACTTCTGCACTACACTACTTTCACAGTTTATTGCTCGGTCATGCAACTTACCACCCAAATGAATTTTACCTCCTTTTCTTCTCACTAATAGAGCTTTCATTTGGTGGTATTTCATTGCTGCTGACATTTTTACTTTTTTTGTTATTAATCGAAATGTAACGATTTTTTTTTGCAAAAAAAATGAAATTTTTCACTTTCAGATAAAAATAATGTTTGGGTAAAAAAAAAAATGGTTTGGGTAAAAGTTATAGCGTTTACAAACTATGGTACAAAAATGTGAATTTCAATCTTTGTGAAGCAGCTCTGACTTTCTGAGCACCTGTCATGTTTCCTGAGGTTCTACAATGCCCAGACAGTAGAAAACCCCCGCAAATGACCCCATTTCGGAAAGTAGACACCCTAAGGTATTCACTGATGGGCATAGTGAGTTCATAGAACTTTAGATTTTTTGTCACAAGTTAGCGGAAAATTATGATTTTTTTTCTTTTTTTTTTTTCTTACTAACTCTCATATTCCACTAACTTGTGACAAAAAATAAAAACTTCCATGAACTCACTATGCCCATCATGAAATACCTTGGGGTGTCTTCTTTCCAAAATGGCGTCACTTCTGGGGTAGTTATACTGCCCTGGCATTTTAGGGGCCCAAATGCGTGAGAAGTAGTTTGAAATCAAAATCTGTAAAAAATGGCCTGTGAAATCCGAAAGGTGCTCTTTGGAACGTGGGCCCCTTTGCGCCCCTAGGCTGCAGAAAAGTGTCACACATGTGGTATCGCCGTACTCGGGAGAAGTTGGGGAATGTGTTTTTGTGGTGTCATTTTACATATACCTATGCTGGGTGAGATGAATATCTCAGCAAAAGTCAACTTTTCCCATTCTTTTATACAAAGATGGCATTTGACAGATATTTCTCTCACCCAGCATGGGTATATGTAAAATGACACCCCAAAACACATTCCCCAACTTCTCCTGAGTACGGCGATACCAGATGTATGACACTTTTTTGCAACCTAGGGGCGCAAAGGGGCCCAAATACCTTTTTAGGAGGGCATTTTTAGACATTTGGATCCCAGACTTCTTCTCACGCTTTAGGGCCCCTAAAAAGCCAGGGCAGTATAAATACCCCACATGTGACCCCATTTTGGAAAGAAGACACCCCAAGGTATTCAATGAGGGGCATGCTGAGTTTATATAGAAAAAAAAATTTGGGGCACAAGTTAGCGGAAATTGTTTTTTCTTTTTGTTTTTTCTCTTAAAATCTCCCTTTCCGCTAACTTGAAACCAAAATTTCAATCTTTCATGGACTCAAAATGCCCCTCAGCGAATACCTTGGGGTGTCTTCTTTCCAAAATGGTGTTATTTGTGGGGTGTTTGTACTGCCCTGGCATTTGAGGGTCTCTGCATTCATTACATGTATGGCCAGCATTAGGAGTTTCTGCTATTCTCCTTATATTGAGCATGCGGGTAATGAGATTTTTTATTTTTTTTTTCCGTTCAGCCTCTGGGCACAGATTTCTTCATTCGCATCGATCAATGTGGATGAAAAAATCTCTGCCCAAAAAAAAAAAAGGGGGGGAAAGGCGTCTGCCAGGACATAGGATCTCCGCCCAACATCCATACCCACATAGCTCGTATGCCCTGGCAAACACGATTTCTCCATTCACATCAATCGATGTGGATGAATAAATCATTGCCGGGATTTATTTATTTTTTATATACAAAGTGTTTGCTAAAGCATATGAACACCGCCACCTCCTCAGCTCATATGCCTCGGCAAACGTATCTTTTACTGCAGAGGAGAAATCTCGTCTTGCAGCGCCGCATACACCGACTTGGGTGTAATCTGACAGCAGCGCAATGCTTCTGTCAGAATGCACATCAGTGCTGCAGCTAGTCGACCGGTTGGTTCACCTGGAAGGTCAAAAAAAACAAAACAAAAAAGAAAAAACCAAGCCGCAACGCAATAAATTTTATTAACTTTTTAATAACTTTAGAACAGAACATATAAACTTTATTTAACTCTTGAAACTGAGCGTTAACTTTTTTGCTTACTGGTGTTTTTTTTTTTTTTGTTTGTTTTTTTACCTTTTATAGGACAAACCTCTCCTTCCCCATGGGACAATGTGCAAAGCGCAAATCGCCCAAAGATGTGGCGAAGTGCATTATGCACTTTGTCCCAGGTGAAAGGAGAGGTTTGCAGCAGCTGTGTGTGTGTGTGAATGGGCCCTAATAGCCCTGTGTGCCTGTCCTGGTGAGATGTGATCTCTATGCTAAGTGTACCTGTGTGTGGTACTTCTGTAAACACTCTCCAAAGCATAGGGCAGGGTGGTCAGGGCAGTCAGGACAGAAATAGCAGGTGTCACGCCTTATTCCACTCCTGCTACAGACACAACATCTTTTCCGGGGTGACGGTTGGGTTGAGGTACGAGGAACGACACTGGGGAAATGTCGCTCGTGTAGACGGCTAACTACACTGGTGGAAGGGCCCACGGAACCTCCTCGGTACAGGAGGTTCTCGATGATCTCTTCCTGAAATTTGAGGAAGGATCGTGTTCTCCCAGCCTTACTGTAGAGAACAAAACTATTATACAGAGCCAATTGAATTAAATATACAGACACCTTCTTATACCAGCGTCTGGTGCGTGGGGAAACTAAATACAGAGACAACATCTGGTCATTGAAGTCCACCCCTCCCATGAGCAAATTATAGTCGTGGACACAGAGGGGATTTTCAATGACTCTGGTTGCTCGCTCAATTTGGATTGTCGTGTCTGCGTGAATGGAGGAGAGCATGTAAACGTCACGCTTGTCTCTCCATTTCAACGCAGTTCGTTACACAAGGCAGTCCTCTCCCCCCTTGCAAGACGGGTAGTAACAAGCCGTTGGGGGAAGCCCGCGCGACTAGTTTGCGCGGTGCCACAGCAGCAAATCTGTTCTAGAAACAAATCCCTGAAGAGGGCCACACTTGTGTAGAAATTGTCCACATAACGATGGTACCCCTTGCCAAATAAGGGTGACACCAAGTCCCAGACTGTCTTCCCACTGCTCCCCAGGTAGTCAGGGCAACCGACCGGCTCCAGGGTCTGATCTTTTCCCTCAATAAGTGACTGTGGTGCGGTGGGCTGAGCGCTAAACGATCGCTAAACTACCTAACCAAGCTGCCTAAACTTTCCCCAAAACCTAACAGTCAATACCAGTGGAAAAAAAAGTGACAGTTTACACTGATCACTTTTTTCACTTTCACTAGTGATTGACAGGGGTAAGAAGGGGTGATCAAGGGGTTAATTGGGGTGCAGGGGGGTGATCTGGGGCTAAGTGTAGTGTTTGGTGCTACTCACTGTGATGCCTGCTCCTCTGCTGAGACCAACCGACGAAAAGGACCAGCAGAGGAGCAGGGAAGCCATTTAACACATCATATTTACTAATATGATGTGTTAGGACTCACACCTGCGTTCTTGTCTTCCGGCATAGAGTTCCGTCGTCAGGGCTCTATGCCGGAAGAATCCTGATCAGTTTTATCCTAATGCATTCTGAATGGAGTGAAATCCGTTCAGGATGCATCAGGGTGTCTTCAGTTCCGGAACGGAACATTTTTTGGCCGGAGAAAATACCGCAGCATACTGCGCTTTTTGCTCCGGACAAAAATCCTGAAGACTGGCCGGATCCGGAATTTAATGCCCATTGAAAGGCATTGATCCGGATCCGGCCTTAAGCTAAACGTTGTTTCGGCGCATTGCCGGATCCGACGTTTAGCTTTTTTAGAGTGGTTACCACGCTAAAGTCCTGGCAGCCATGGTAAAGTGTAGCGGGGAGCGGGGGAGCAGCATACTTGCCGTCCGTGCGGCTCCCGGGGCGCTCCAGAGTGACGTCAGGGCGCCCCACGCACATGGATGACGTGCTCGCATTGCACGTCATCCATGCGAATGGGGCGCTCTGACGTCACTCTGGAGCGCCCTGGGAGCCGCGCGGACTGTAAGTATACCGCTCCCCCGCTTCCCCACTCCTACTATGGAAACCAGGACTTTAATAGCGTCCTGGGTGCCATAGTAACACTGAAAGCATTTTGAAGACGGATCCGTCTTCCAATGCTTTCAGTACACTTGCGTTTTTCCGGATCCGGCGTGTAATTCCGGCAAGTGGAGTACACGCCGGATCCGGACAATGCAAGTGTGAAAGAGGCCTTAACTGGCTTCTGATTTGAGGTTTTAAAAATCGCCAGCCTGCCAGCAATGATCATTGGCTGGCAGGTTGGTGACGTGACCCCCCTCTAACTTTTGCCGGCCCGCAGCGGGCCGGCTAAGCGCGTCATCTCGCGAGATGACGCGTATATGCGTGACTGTGCGCAGTGCTGCCTCCTCCGGACCGCGATCCTGCGTTAGGCAGTTAAAAAAAAAAAAGCTCTGTCCAATCAAAGCGCAGAGCGTCACAGGGAGAGAAAAAAAACTCTCCTTCTCCCTGGCTGTGATGTTCTTTGCTTTGATTGGACAGCGCTACAGCCACGGAGAAGGAACTCTCATTGAGAAATAAGGGCATTCTCCTCCCCATTGCTCTGATGCTAGCAATTAGCATACAGAGCTGGAGAATATACCGGGGGCCACAGCGGGCGAACGGAGTGGCGCTCAGGAATGATAGTAAGTTCAGTGAGATCCCGGGGCGCCGCGCTACATGTCCTGATGGTTAGTTTACAGTGTTTGGACCCATGAAAGGTCCTCTTTAACCTTTAATACAGGAGGCGGGTGCCGGCAGCAGATACACATAGCCGTCACCCTGGCTCTGACAGCGGCAGTTAACCCTTCGGGTGCGGCACCTGAGGCGTTAACTGTCGCTGATCTTCTGCTGGCACCCGCCTCCTGTAATAAAGGTTAATTATCATTGGTGGTGGCGCAGTTCTCCCGCTAAACTCCCCCAGTATTAAAATCATTGTGTGGCAGTGGCCACAGGGTCCCCTCCCCTTCTTATTGGTGGCAGTGGTAGTTGTGATCAGAGCCCCGGCAGTGTGATCCGGCTCCGATCGGTTGCCATGGCAACCAGGGTGCTACTGAAGCCCTGGCTGCCATGGTAACCTCCCTGCTGGCTGCTGTGTGTACTATGCACAGGGCAGCAGGCAGAGTGCAAAGTCCTATTCACCCTAATAGAGCTCTATCAGGGTGAATAGCACAAGGGATTAAAAGATTCCAGTTCCTAGCCCCTAAAGGGGGGAAATGGTTATTAAATAAAAAGTTAATAAAAAAAAAAATCCCACTAAAATATGAAGTATAAAAAATCGCCCCTTTTCCCAATTTTACATATAAAATATATAAACAATACATAAACATATCGCATATCACCACATCCAAAAAGTCCAAACTATTAAAATATTTAAAAAAATCTCCTATGCGTTGAACGCCGGAAAAGGAAAAAAAAGGATATAAAAACTGCGCGATTCGCAAATTTTTTCAAATGCAAAATGCATGTGGCTTTTTTGTTTTTATTTTTTTCACATGGTATTGAGTATTGCAATACTTTATTGTATCGAAACCGAATCAAAATTTTGGTATCGCAATAACCCTACTTCACACATTCTTGCTCCTTTTGTTTTGGTCGATCACACAGAATCTCAATAAAACACATTTAAAGGGATTATCCAACCCCTATAATGCCCCCCAAGGCACCCACATTGTTCCTGATGCCCACACCAATTCCCCCCTTCCCCTTTCATTGCATGTTTTTATCCGCGTGATGGGGAGAGGCAGAGCCAGCCGTGCGGAGAATCGGGGGTGCCGGAGAGCGGGGTAAGTATAACCTACATGAGATGCCCGGGCATTTTGGGGGCTATTATATGGGTTGGATAACCCCTTTTTAGGTTTGTGGGTGTAACATGAATAAGATGTGGAAAAGTTCAAGGGGTATGAATACTCTTTCAAGGCAATATATGCTGGCTATATGAGGGCTTATTTTGATTTTTGTTTTAAAGTTTTTTTGTTTGTTTTTTCAGGATTAGAAAAACATACCTTCTTTTTTTCAAAAACATAATCACCTTGTCACAGCTCCTTGTCAGTGGGGAGAGCAGGAATACAGCACACAACCTGGACAGGGGTGGTGCTGTTTTTGGAAGGTCATGTTTTCCTCATCCTGGACAACCCCTTTAATGGCACCGTATTATTTATTTGAGAAAAAAAAAAATGGGAAAAAATGAAATTGTCTGTCTTTATTATATTTTTTTATTTTTTGGGGAGGGTTGTTTTTACAGCATTCACTGCTCACTAAAAATGACATGGCAACTTAATTATGTCTACAGAGTTGTTTGAGGGCTTTTTTTATATTTTTTTCAGGATGAGCAGTAGTTTTTATTGGTACCATTATTGAGGTACATGTGACTTGATCACTTTTTTTAATTTTTTTTTTTTTTTAGGAGGGGTGGGGGCAAGGTAATAAATCAGCCATTTTTATTTTTAATTTTTTTTTATTCTGTTACCGTTCATCCTGCATAATTAAGTTTTATATTTTAGTAGCTTGGGCATTTTTAGATGCATGGCTACCAGTTACCATATTTTTCAGACTATAAGACACACCTGAGTATAGGACACACTCAAGTTTTAGGCAACAAAAAGTAAAAACCTTTTACACTGAGATGATAGTTAAATGAGTGTTCATAAGAATGCTTGCTTGCAGTATATATAAATTACTATTCCAGTGCATTGTATGTCATCGAACTCATTGGATCTTCAAGAACCAAGATGGACTTTTGCTTACATTTGCTTTTTCCCATATCTGCTCGATTGGATAAAAATAAAAAATAAATACTCCAAGTCCTTTGTACCCCAAAATAGTACAAATAAAAACTACAGCCCGTCCCGCAAAAAATAAGCCCTCAGACAGCTACTCTGGCAGAAAAATAAACATATCATGGATATTAGTATTTGGCAGTGCAAAATACAATTTATTTTAATTTAAAAAAAAAGTGACTTTATGATGCAAAAGTTTTTTTAAATGGGGAAAAGAAACTATAGAAATTTGGTATCGCCATAATCGTATTGACCCACAGAATAAAGTTCTCATATCACATGGAGAACCCCACAAAAAAATTTAAAACACTGACCGAATTGTAATTTTTGCCTGCTTCGCCTCCAAAAAAATTAAATAAAAAGTCATATGTACCCCAAAATGGTGCCAATAAAACCTATAGCTTGTCCTACAGGAAACCAAGCCCTTGCTTGATTTGGGGCTTAAGCAACATTTGATTGGGAAAAATGTGATGACAGCTAAAGTGTTTTTAAATTCTTTCTTTAAAATGCTTGTTGGGTCAATGCACATGCTGCAGTCCTCGATAAATTATTCAAGGGGTATATTTTACAAAATGGGGTTACTTTTTGGGAGTTTCCACTGTAGATGTTACTCATGGTCTCTTCAAGTACAACATGTTACCCGAAAATCTTCCCTCCAAAAACAGTATTGCACTCCTCTTCTGAGCCCTGCCATGCGCCCATACAGTATTTTTTGACCATATATGGGATGTTTCTGTAAACTTTAGAATCAGGGTATTATTGAGGTTTGTTTTGCTGTTAACCTTTGGTGTGGTACAGTAAAAATTGTTGCAGATAGACTAGTGGTTTTCCCTATAGTATGCAAACACGGACACCACTGATAGATTGCAGGGTGGTCATAACCATGGAAACAAGCAGTGTATAATATGATGGAAAAATGAATCCAGCCAGCAAAGGAAGCAATATGGATAATAACAATACATTAGTAAGTGGCTTATATTAACTTTCTCTACATAATAGGGTTGCATCTGGTATTGAAGTCTTGGTACTTTTTCAGTACTTTAATACTGCGCTATTGTGCAGTCTAGTTTCAGTCACTAAAGCGCAGCGCATGCTGAGTTTCTCTCCCCCTGAGAACTCATTGCATCCACGCGGTGCTGGAAGCTGATAAGCTAAATGACCTTTGATATTATCTCCATGTGAACAATAGCATCCAGTTATTACTGATCACAGACATAATCAAATGTCCTTTAACTTTTCAGCATCCAGGAAGATCTTGCTGCAGGAGGTTTACCACACTTTTAATATGTATGTGGCTCATGCTGTGTACTTTTAATAATGTGAGGCACATGGTGTTATTACATTAGTACCTCCATGTGCCTCATATTAATAGCAAGAGACCTCATATAATGGGCAACATGGGGATTGTGTCACTTATTAAGATTTACATGAAGTTTTAAAATTGATAACATCAGGTGCCTCCCATTAACCCTTTAATGCATAATGCCGTACGTGTACAGCATGATGCACAGGGAATTGTATGGAGCAGGCTGCTGCAGTAAGCCAGCTCCATACGTGTTGGTGCTGGCTATATTATACAGCAGGCACCCAGCCACAAAGAGGGGGAACAGCAATCACACTTATTGCTAAGCTGTACATGAGGCAGAGCTCAGCAGGGAGAGTGCCAAAATCCTATTCACCCTAATAGATCTGAGTCAAGGATTCAAAAGAATTAAAAAAAACTAAAAAAAACACTAAAATATTAAAAGTTTAAATCACCATCTTTTCCCAATGTTATATATACAAAATATAAACAATAAAAAAATTAAAATATCAGGTATCACCGCATCCAAAAATGTCTGAACTACTAAAATATTAAATGTTCCTGCATAGACTAACAATAGAACACGCAGTTGGTCTTTTTTTTGGTCACCTTGTCCCCTCAAAAAAGTATAACAATGATCAGAAAGTTGTATGTACCCCAAAAATGGTATCAATAAACTACAGTTTGTCCAACAAAAAAAAGCCCTCCTAAAGCTCTGTAAGCCAAAATAAAAGCAATGTTAATAACAAAAACTATACAAGTTTGGTATTGCCATCATTGTATTGAGCCAGCAACACTAGGTGGGTATTCTTCGAGATGGCCGGCGGGTCTCCATAGTTTCAAACAGTAGAGACCTGCTGTTATTGACCATGATCATGACATCTAAAGGCTGTAATGACATTGGTCAAGTGTGATTACAGCATCTAAACACTAAGCACGCTTTTCCCGGTTATTACCAGCATCCACCTGCAGTCAATGGGGATGCCGGCAATTGACTTTTAATATGCTGGGTCTCTCTGAAGACCGTGTTACAGCTGTAAGGCTACTTTCACACTAGCGTTCGGGTTTCCGTTCGTGAGCTCCGTTTGAAGGAGCTCACGAGCGGACCCGAACGCAGCCGTCCAGCCCTGATGCAGTCTGAATGGAGGCGGATCCGCTCAGACTGCATCAGTCTGGTGGCGTTCAGCCTCCGCTCCGCTCGCCTCCGCACGGACAGGCGGACAGCTGAACGCTGCTTGCCGCGTTGGGGTGTCCGCCTGGCCGTTCGGAGGCGTGCGGATCCGTCCAGACTTTCAATGTAAGTCAATGGGGACGGATCCGTTTGAAGATGCCACAATGTGGCTCAATCTTCAAGCGGATCCGTCCCCCATTGACTTTACATTGAAAGTCTGGACGGATCCGTACTAGGCTATTTTCACACTTAGCTTTTTTTTGCTAAAATAATGCAGACGGATCCGTACTGAACGGAGCCTCCGTCTGCATTATTATGATCGGATCCGTTCAGAACGGATCCGATCGAACGCTAGCCGAACGCTAGTGTGAAAGTAGCCTAATTCTTATGTTGGCTAGCAGATGGCTGACCAACACAAGAGATGAGCAATTGAAAATTGAAGAAAAAAATAAATTACATAAAATAGTACATAAAAAAAGTAAAAAAATACTCCCGTAGCAAAAAACCCCACATAAATAACAAAATATATAAATATCATGGACATCACTGCGTCTGAAACTTTTCCAATACGGTGAATGGTGTAATGGAAAAAAGTAGCAAAATGTCTGTTTTGCAATTTTTTCATTGCTTCTCTTACCCCAAAAAATGTATAAAATGTGATCAAAAAGTCACACACTCCAAAATGGTATCAATAAGAACTACAGATCGTCCTGCAAAAAATGAGCCCCCACACAACTCAGTAGACGTAACAATAAAAAAGAAAAACGGGGGTGAACATATGGTAATGTAAAAAAGTTTTAATTTATTTTTACAGTGTTTAGACATGAGAAACCTATACATACCGGTATGTGGTATCGTTGTAATCGTACGGACCCAGAGAATGAAGGGCACAGGTCAGTTTTGCCACAAAGGGAACGCCGTAGGGAGAAAACCTATAAAATGGTTGAGGAACTGCGTTTTATTTTTAATTTTTTCCTAATTCCACCCCATTTGGAATTTTATTTCCAGCTTTCCACTACATTGTATGCCATGGTGGCATTAACCACTTCAGCCCCGCTAGGTGAAACCCCCTTCATGACCAGAGCACTTTTTACACTTCATTTGGTGGTATTTTATTGCTGCTGACATTTTTACTTTTTTTGTTATTAATCAAAATGTAACGATTTTTTTGCAAAAGAAGTGACATTTTTCACTTTCAGCTGTAAAATTTTGCAAAAAAAACGACATCCATATATAAATTTTTCGCCAAATTTATTGTTCTACATGTCTTTGATAAGAAAAAAAATGTTTGGGCAAAAAAAAAAATGGTTTGGGTAAAAGTTATAGCATTTACAAACTATGGTACAAAAATGTGAATTTCCGCTTTTTGAAACAGCTCTGACTTTCTGAGCACCTGTCATGATTCCTGAGGTTCTACAATGCCCAAACAGTAGAAAACCCCCACAAATGACCCCATTTCGGAAAGTAGACACCCTAAGGTATTCGCTGATGGGCAAAGTGAGTTCATAGAACTTTTTATTTTTTGTCACAAGTTAGCGGAAAATGATGATGATTTTATTTTTTTTATTTTTTCTTACAAAGTCTCATATTCCACTAACTTGCGATAAAAAATTCTAGGAACTCACCATGCCCCTCACAGAATACCTTGGGGTGTCTTCTTTCCAAAATGGGGTCACTTGTGGGGTAGTTATACTGCCCTGGCAATTTAGGGGCCCAAATGTGTGAGAAGAACTTTGCAATCAAAATCTGTAAAAAATGACCGGTGAAATCCAAAAGGTGCACTTTGGAATATGTGCCCCTTTGCCCACCTTGGCAGAAAAAAAGTGTGACACATCTGGTATCGCCGTACTCAGGAGAAGTTGGGCAATGTGTTTTGGGGTGTCATTTTACATATACCCATGCTGGGTGAGAAAAATATCTTGGTCAAATGCCAACTTTGTATAAAAAAATGGGAACAGTTGTCTTTTGCCAAGATATTTCTCTCACCCAGCATGGGTATATGTAAAATGACACCCCAAAACACATTCCCCAACTTCTCCTGAGTACGGCGATACCAGATGTGTCACACTTTTTTTCTGCCAAGGTGGGCAAAGGGGCACATATTCCAAAGTGCACCTTTTGGATTTCACCGGTCATTTTTTACAGATTTTGATTGCAAAGTTCTTCTCACACATTTGGGCCCCTAAATTGCCAGGGCAGTATAACTACGCCACAAGTGACCCCATTTTGGAAAGACACCCCAAGGTATTCCGTGAGGGGCATGGCGAGTTCCTAGAATTTTTTATTTTTTGTCGCAAGTTAGTGGAATATGAGACTTTTGTAAGGAAAGAAGAAAAAAAAAGAAAAATCATCATTTTCCGCTAACTTGTGACATAAAATAAAAAATTCTAGGAACTCGCCGTGCCCCTCACGGAATACCTTGGGGTGTCTTCTTTCCAAAATGGGGTCACTTGTGGCGTAGTTATACTGCCCTGGCAATTTAGGGGCCCAAATGTGTAAGAAGTACCTTGCAATCAAAATGTGTAAAAAATGGCCTGCGAAATCCGAAAGGTGCACTTTGGAATATGTGCCCCTTTGCCCACCTTGGCTGCAAAAAAGTGTCACACATGTGGTATCGCCGTACTCGGGAGAAGTTGGGCAATGTGTTTTGGGGGGTCATTTTACATATACCCATGCTGGGTGAGAGAAATATCTTGGCAAAAGACAACTGTTCCCATTTTTTTATACAAAGTTGGCATTTGACCAAGATATTTTTCTCACCCAGCATGGGTATATGTAAAATGACACCCCAAAACACATTCCCCAACTTCTCCTGAGTACGGCGATACCACATGTGTGACACTTTTTTGCAGCCTAGATGCGCAAAGGGGCCCAAATTCCTTTTAGGAGGGCATTTTTAGACATTTGGATCCCAGACTTCTTCTCACACTTTCGGGCCCCTAAAAAGCCAGGGCAGTATAAATACCCCACATGTGACCCCACTTTGGAAAGAAGACACCCCAAGGTATTCAATGAGGGGCATAGCGAGTTCTTAGAATTTTTTATTTTTTTGCATAAGTTAGCGGATATTGATTTATTTTTTTTTTTTCTCACAAAGTCTCACTTTCCGCTAACTTAGGACAAAAATTTCAATCTCAATATGCCCCTCACGGAATACCTTGGGGTGTCTTCTTTCCGAAATGGGGTCACATGTGGGGTATTTATACTGCCCTGGCTTTTTAGGGGCCCTAAAGCGTGAGAAGAAGTCTGGAATATAAATGTCTAAAAATGTTTACGCATTTGGATTCCGTGAGGGGTATGGTGCGTCCATGTGAGATTTTATTTTTTGACACAAGTTAGTAGAATATGAGACTTTGGCTCCATTCAGACGTCCGTATAATTTTTACGGATCCATGGATCGGATCCACAAAACACATGCGGACGTCTGAATGGAGCCTTACAGGGGGGTTATCAATGACAGGGGGTGATCAGGGTGATCACCCCCCCCCTGTCACTGATCACCCCCCCTGTAAGGCTCCATTCAGACATCCGCATGATTTTTTACGGATCCATGGATCGGATCCACAAAACACATGCGGACGTCTGAATGGAGCCTTACAGGGGGGGTTATCAATGACAGGGGGTGATCAGGGTGATCACCCCCCTGTCACTGATCACCCCCCCTGTAAGGCTCCATTCAGACATCCGCATGATTTTTTACGGATCCATGGATCGGATCCACAAAACACATGCGGACGTCTGAATGGAGCCTTACAGGGGGGTTATCAATGACAGGGGGTGATCAGGGTGATCACCCCCCTGTCACTGATCACCCCCCCCCCTGTAAGGCTCCATTCAGACATCCGCATGATTATTTACGGATCCATGGATACATGGATCGGATCCACAAAACACATGCGGATGTCTGAATGGAGCCTTACAGGGGGGTTATCAATGACAGGGGGTGATCAGGGTGATCACCCCCGTGTCACTGATCACCCCCCCCCCCCCCCCCCTGTAAGGCTCCATTGAGACATCCGCATGATTTTTTACGGATCCATGGATCCATGGATCGGATCCACAAAACACATGCGGACGTCTGAATGGAGCCTTACAGGGGGGTTATCAATGACAGGGGGTGATCAGGGTGATCACCCCCCTGTCACTGATCACCCCCCCTGTAAGGCTCCATTCAGACATCCGCATGATTTTTACGGATCCATGGATAGGATCCACAAAACACATGCGGACGTCTGAATGGAGCCTTACAGGGGGGTGATCAATGACGGGGGGTGATCAGGGAGTGTATATGGGTGATCACCCGCCTGTCATTGATCACCCCCCTGTAAGGCTCCATTCAGACATCCGTATGCTTTTTGCGGATCCGATCCATGTATCCGTGGATCCGTAAAAATCATACGGACGTCTGAACGGAGCCTGACAGGGGGGTGATCAATGACAGGGCGGTGATCAATGACAGGGGGGTGATCAAGGAGTTTATATGGGGTGATCATGGGTTTATAAGGGGTTAATAAGTGACGGGGGGGGGGGGGGGGGGGTTAGTGTAGTGTGGTGTTTGGTGCGACTGTACTGAGCTACCTGAGTCCTCTGGTGGTCGATCCTAACAAAAGGGACCACCAGAGGACCAGGTAGGAGGTATATTAGACGCTGTTATGAAAACGGCGTCTAATATACCTGTTAGGGGTTAAAAAATTCGGATCTCCAGCCTGCCAGCGAGCGATCGCCGCTGGCAGGCTGGCGATCCACTCGCTTACCTTCCGTTCCTGTGAGCGCGCGCGCCTGTGTGCGTGCGTTCACAGGAAATCTCGGCTCTCGCGGGAGGACGCGTATATGCGTCCACCCAGAAGAGCCGGACCGCTGGCAGGACGCAATCCTGCGTACGGCGGTCCTGAGGTGGTTAAAGTACAACTTGTCCTGCAAAAAAACAAGCCATTATATGGATATTTGAACGGAAAAATAAAACAAGTTAAGCCTCCAGGAAGATGAGGAAGAAAAATGAAAACAGAAAAAAGAAAAAGAAAATTCTTGATTTTTTTTTTTTAAATTGCTTCTGTAATTCTATGCGTTATAAAATTCCCAAAAAATAAAATGGCATTTAAAGAGTGATCATTTTAAATTTAGATGGATCCAGCGCCTTGAATTAAAACATAACTTTTGTTCAGGTCAGATTAAAAACTCCATAGTGTCCCTTCCAAGGGGCTGGATCCCTCTAAATTTGAAATTAAAGCTGTTCTTCACACCAGATCTCATCCGTGCAGCCCTTTTTTTGCTACTTAGGGCTCGTTCACATGACCGTATGGCTTTGAGTGTTTTGCGGTCCGTTTTTAACAGATCCTTTTTTTTTTTTTTTTGGTTTTAGTAGGGTTTCCAGTTCCATTTTTCCGTATGGCATATACAGTATACAGTAATTATATAGAACATCAATAGATGGTTCAGCAAAAACGGAATAGATATGGATACAGAGTATTTTTATTTATTTTTTTATTTATTTTTTGGCGGACCCATATGTTTTGAAACTATTCCATATCAGTAATGCATAATATGAATAGACCAGGCAGAGTGCTGGGGTACAAGACACCAGAAACATTTGCTAAATCGCGCAGTGCAAAGGCATTTTTAGGAGTTCGTGACATATCGGGGCTCTCTATGGGGCTGCCAGGAAGCCCAGTGAAGTCACCGACACTGATGGGCGGGTTTTAGCGCTGCCCTAGCCAGGAAAATGGCTAGGGCAGTGCTAACGCCCGCCCATCAGAGCCGGTGACGTCACTGAACACACTGCCAGGCGGAAGCATCCTGCCACTATAAACCAGTATGTTTCCCATAACCATTTATATTTAACCGTTTCAGGACCTTCCCATATTTCACCTTAAGGACCAGGCTATTTTTTGGAAATTTGGCATGTCTCTATGTGGTAATATCTTCGGAACACTTTTACTTATCCAAGCCATTCTGAGGTTGTTTTCTCGTGACACATTGTACTTCGTGATAGTGGTAAATTTCATTCAATATTTTTCATCTTTATAAAAAAATAAATATAAATTTACCAAAAAAGGAAAAATTCGCTAATTTAAATTTCTCTGCTTATAAAACAGATAGTTATGCCTCATAAAATAGTTATTACGTTACATTTCCCGTATGTCTACTTTATTATTGGATCATTTTGTGAATGCCATTTTATTTTTGGCGACTTTAGTAGGCTTATAAGTTTAGAAGCAAATTTTAAAATTTTCTGAAAATTTCCAAAACCCACTTTTTTTTAAGGATAAAGTAACTGTTAGGGCTCATGCACACAAACATATTTTCTTTCCGTGTCCGTTCCGTTTTTTGTTTCTTTTTGCGGACTGTATGCAGAACTATTTACTTCAATGTGTCCGCAGAAAAAAACAGAAGTTACTCCGTGTGTATTCCATTTCCGTTCCGCAAAAAAATAGAACATGACCTATTAGGTTTCATTTACACGTCCGCAAATGTTTTGCGGTCCGCAAGTTGCAGACCGTACATGCCAGGCACTTAATAGAAATGCCTTTTCTTGTCTGTGTCTGCAGACAAGAATAGGACAGGTTCTATTTTTTTGCGAAATGGAAGTGCGGATGCGGACAGTACACTGTGTGATGTCCGCATATTTTCCGGCTGCACTGAAAATGAATAGGACCTATTCTTGCGGACGTGGGAATGGACCCTTATTGTCCGCGTTACGGACAACAATAGTACAGCTCTATGAAGGGCCCACTGTTCTGTTCTGCAAAGTACGGAATGCACGCAGATGTCATCCGTGTTTTTTGCGGACCGCAAAATGCATACGGTTGTGTGCATGAGCTCTTAGGCTTACATAATAGAAACCACCCATAAATGGCTCTATTTTAGAAACTACACCCCTCAAGGTATTCAAAACTGATTTTTCAAATGTTGTTAATCCTTAGGTGTTCCACAAGAATTAAAGGAAAAAAGTAGATGAAATTTCAAAATTTCACTTTTTTGGGCAGATTTTCCATTTTTTCCCCATGGTTTTCCAGTAACAAAGCAAGGGTTAACAGCCAAACAAAACTCAATATTTATTACTGTGATTCTGTAGTTTACAGAAACACCCCATTTGTGATCGTAAACTGCTGTACGGGCACACGGCAGGGCACAGAAGAAAAGGAGCGCCGTATGGTTTTTGGAAGGCAGATTTCACTGGGATAAATTTTATGTTGCCATGTCACATTTGCACCCCTAGAGTAGAAACTCCAAAAAAGTGACCCCATTTTGGAAACTATGCAATAAGGTGGCAGTTATGTTGGTACTATTTTAGGGTACATATGATTTTTGGTTTCTCTATATGAAACTTTGTCAGGCAAGGTAACAAAAAATAGCTGTTTTGGCACAGTTTTTATTTTGTTTTTCAGTGTTCATCTGACAAGTTAGATTATGTGCTATTTTTATAGAGCAGGTTGTTACAGACGCGACAATACCAAATGTGACTACATTTTTGGGTTGTTTCAGTTTTACATAATAAAGCATTTAAAAAAATTATATATTTGTGTCTCGATATTCTGAAAGCCATAGTTTATTTTAATTATTCTTATGTAGGGGCTCATTTTTTATTTTTTTTGGGGATGAGATGATTGATTGGTACTATTATAGGGTGCGTATGACTTTTTGATCGCTTGGTATTACACTTACACTGGTATTACACTTCTTATGTAAGGTGACAAAAAAACCTTTTGACAGTTTTTTTTATACAGTGTTCATCTGAGGGGTTAGGTCATGTGATATTTTTATACAGCAGGTTGTTACAGACATGGCAATGCCTAATGTATGTACTTTTTTTTTTATTAAAGGGGTTGCCCGAGTTATATTTTTGTTCTTTGTATGTTACTAACTAATCCAATTAACAACTTTACCATGCACTTACTGCATCTGTAGTTTGCTCCTTTATCAGATTTCATGACCTGTGATGTCAGCTTCTCTCCCTGCTCTGATTTTTTTTGTGCACAAGCCTGAGAGCAGATATGAGTCTGTACACAAAACGTTACTGTGCTGGCCACGCTCCCCTGCACTGGCTGAGCTTCTGCTCTCTGCCCTGTCTCTCCTTCCCACTGGATACTTCAGGAAAGATTAACCCCTTCAGGAGCACAGACACAGGGCTTAAGGCTTTACTGAGTAGCTGCAGGCAGTGAGGAGACAAATGCTGGGCACAGAAGCTGACAAAGGAGTTCTGCAGAGCATTGCACAAGAACAGGTAGGGAGAAGATCCTGTGTGTATCAGCAGTGTCATTGTACAGCTGGGACTTATTGTTGCAGGTAAGGCTACTTTCACACTAGCGTTCGGCTGTCCGCTCGTGAGCTCCGTTTGAAGGGGCTCACGAGCGGACCCGAACGCTTCCGTCCAGCCCTGATGCAGTCTGAATGGATGCGGATCCGCTCAGACTGCATCAGTCTGGCGGCGTTCAGCCTCCGCTCAGCAGGCGGACACCTGAACGCTGCTTGCAGCGTTCGAGTGTCCGCCTGGCCGTGCGAAGGGGTGCGGATCCGTCCAGACTTACAATGTAAGTCAATGGGCACGGATCCGTTTGAAGATGCCACAATATGGCTCAATCTTCACTCGGATCCGTTCCCCATTGACTTTACATTTGAAAGTCTGGACGGATCCGTCTGAGGCTATTTTCACACTTAGCTTTTATATGCCAATATAATGCAGACGGATCCGTTCTGAACGGAGCCTCCGTCTGCATTATTATGATCGGATCCGTTCAGAACGGATCCGATCGAACGCTAGTGTGAAAGTAGCCTAAACAAAGGCCCCCGACGAGAACCAGGGACATGAGCAAATAGATTTTATTAATTTTTTTATAACCTAAAACTTGCTTGGCTTAGTTATATATTGCTGCCCATCTGATTTAGGCCCCATGCACACAGCCGTGTTTAACAGCCGTGTGCGGGCCGTGGAACCGCGGCCTGGATCCCTCCTGAGAGCAGGAGCGCACGGCGTCACTGGTTGCTATGACGCCGTTCTCCCTGCTGCCGCCGCAATACAGTAATACACTGGTATGATCTATACCAGTGTATTACTGTACTGTGCCGGCAGCAGGGAGCGCACGGCGTCATAGCAACCAGTGACGCCGTGCGCTCCTGCTCTCAGGAGGGATCCAGGCCGCGGTTCCACGGCCCGCACACGGCTATGAAACACGGCCGTGTGCATGGGGCCTTACAGTGATAGATAGATATATTATACATTTTTTATTTTATTTTTTTAAACTCTGACAACCGTTTTACACAATAAAAGCATTTTTGCCCGATTTGTTTTATGTAGGGACTCATTCTTTGTGGGATGAGGTGAATATTTGGTACTATTTTGGGGGGCATACTCCTTTTTGATTGCTTGGGGTTGCACTTTTTGTGATGTAAGGTGACCCAAAAAAAATAATTTTTGTTTTAGCAGTTTTTATTTTATTTTTTTTCTACGGCGTTTAGGTGAGGGGGTGGAGCATGTGATATTTTTATTGAGCCTGACGCGACAATACCCAATATAAAAAAAAGTATCTTCTTTTTTTATTACAATTTTTGTGTGTTTTTTTTTATTTTTTGTCTATGAAAACCACTTTTTTTCCCACTCTGTGTGACTTCAACTTCTGGGGTCTGATCCCCTATGCAATGCTTTAATTTATTGCCTGCCAGCTTTTATGCTGACAGCATGCCTGTGAGACAGAGCCTAAGGGGCTGGTTCTCACGGGCTTCCGTAAAAGGCAAGCCCTGATGCCTATGGAAGGCATCGGGCTGCCTTCTCTGCCATTGGGTCACTGCAGCGCGTGGACCCGATGGGGAAGCGGAGGGAACTTGTATGCTTTAACCACAGTATTCCAAGGGTTAATACGCCGATTTTAGTGTTTTCACTGATGCCAGCGTATGCAGCAGGGGCCCAGCTGTCAATGACTGCTGGGTCCGTGCCGCTGATCAGTGAGGCGCAGCTCTTGCACAGCCCGATCAGCCCGCCGTGAGTCCTCTAGGGGTTTAAATAAACATTCTTGAGGGCAGTGAAGAGAGAAATCGTATCAAATGCACAGGGGAGCACCGCGGTTATGTCAGTTGGCGTTAAGGATCCATCTTATTTTGGGCTTTCAGAACTGGGCTTTTTTTTTTTTTTTTTTTTATTAACTCTGTTTGAAGAGCAATAACTAGCACTTAGGGTCCATTCACACGTCCTCAAAATGCATCCAGATCCGTTCTGCTATTTTGCAGAATGGGTTCTGACCCATTCATTTTAAAGGGTGCTGTCCGCATCCGCACTTCCGTTCCACAGCCCTGCAAAAAAAATAGAACATGTCCTATTCTTGTTCGCAGACACAGACAAGAAAAGGCATTTCTATTAAAGTGCCGGACATGTGCGGTCCGCAAAATGCAGAACGCACATGGCTGGTGTCCGAGTTTTGCGGCTCCACAATCTGCGGACCGCAAAACACTTGCGGACGTGTGAATGGACCCTTACCTGTGACAGACAGATAAATCAGTGCTAAAGGGTTAAACCTGTCCTGGTCACTAATGAAATGTTGTGGTATTTGCATCAGGACACTGATCCGCATGCTTGTAGTTAATCGCAATATGACCAGAAGCTTTTGAAAAGGTCCATGCACTGCTCCATGCGTGCAGGAGTTAATGAAATAAAAAGCTTATGTTTACTTTGCCACTTATTATAGTAGTCGTGTTGATCATGTAATGTTTTCTGATTCTCTTTCCTTTGGTAGTATGTAAGGAACCGCCATATAAAGTGGAAGAATCTGGATATGCTGGCTTTATTTTACCTATTGAAGTGTATTTTAAAAACAAGGTAAAATGTGTATCTCTAGAGTTTCATTCTCATTGTAGGTTTGACTTTGGAACCTGTTACTAATGTATTATTGTACTTGTTCTGCAGGAAGAACCAAAAAAAGTATGTTTTACATATGATTTGTTTCTGAATCTTGAGGGAAATCCACCAGTAAACCATTTACGCTGTGAGAAATTGACTTTCAACAATCCTACCAAGGAGTTTCTCAGGAAGTTGGTGAAAGCTGGAGGGGTGAGCACATATAGTTAAAATGGCTGTGTGCTGTATTACGAAGGTGTAAACACTAGTGAAGTTGTGTTTCGTGTGAAGAGGCCTTGGTCATATTGAGCCAGACTAAAAAACCCTTTTATGAAACACACATATTCACCCCCATATTAATTTGAATGTAGTCTTTTATGTCTGTCAGGGCTCCAGATGGCAACAAGACTATTGTAGTCTAGTCGCCATTTGCGCCTAGACCCTCGGCTGCTCTTCCGCTTTCACACAGGAGTTAAACTGACATGGCACGCACTGCTGTCAGTGTGTGCCATGTTCTTCTCAGCAGTACAGGGAAGGAGCAGGCAGTTTCTCCCCCCTATACCGCTGCTGCCACCAATGGGCTGATTGCAGGGAGAAGGAGGGGAGGGGCTGTGGCCGCTGTGCCACCAATTAATATAGTTTATGCCTGAATATAAACACAGGCTGCGCTGCGGGTGCCGGCCTTATCCCATACCCGGCACCCAGCCGTCTATGACTGCGCGCTGCGATCCGCTGCTATTAACCCCTCAGGTGCGGCGGATCGCAACGTGCAGTCATAGAAGCTGGGTGCCGGGTATGGTATATGGCCGGCACCTGCAGCCTGCATTTGTATTCAGGCATAAAATATATTCATTGGTGGCACAGTGCACTGCAACCCCCGAACCCCAGTATTATAAAGTACTGTATAATCATTGGTGGCTCAGTGCGACACCCCCCTCCCTTCCCCCTCAACCCAAGTATTATAAAGTATAATCATTGGTGGTGCAGTGTGCCCCCATTCCCCCCCCCCCAGTATTATAACTATTATAATCATTGGTGGCAGTGGCCACAGGGTCCCCTCTCGCCTCCTCATTGGTGGTGCAGTGGCAGCTTCTGATCTGAGCCCCAGCAGTGTAATCCTGGGGCTCTGATCGGTTACCATGGCAGCTAGGATGCTACTGAAGCCCTGGCTGCCATAGTCAGCTCCCTGCTGTTGTGTGAACAGAGCACAGGGCAGCAGGGAGAGTGTGAAGTCCTATTCACCCTGATGGATCTCTATTAGGGTGAATAGGACAAGGGATCAAAAGATCCCAGGTTCTAGACCCTAAGGTGGGAAATAGTTATTAAATAAAAAGGTAAAAAATAAATAAATTATTAAGTTTAAATCACCCCCTTTCCCAATTTTACATATAAAATATATAAACAATAAATAAATATTACATATCGCCACACCCAAAAAAGTGCGAACTATTAAAATATTGAAAAATATTTCCTTTGGGGTGAACACCGAAACAGGGGGAAAAAAAACATGCAACTTCCCATTTTTTTAGTTACCTTGTCGCGACAAAAATTGGGATCGGACTGTTCTATTATGGTCCAGACGTTCCATAAAATGTGGAATGCATGTGGCTTTTATGGTGGTTTATTTTTTTTCCACGTGGTATTGAGTATCGCAATACTTTTTTATGGTATCGACATAGAGTAAAAATTTTGGTATCATGACAACCCTAGGTAAGACTTTATTTTACCTTATTTATTTTATTATACCATAATTATATGTATTTTAAATACGGCGACAATTTTTCAGGTTAGGAGCCAATGGCTCCTTGATATTATTATTATTATTTTTTATTTTTTTTTAGTCTGGAGCCCTGTCTGTAAAAGCCTGTAGGGTAATATAAATTGCTAAGTTTAATTATTGCATCCTTAAATCTAAAAACAACAGCTATGTCCAAGTATTCATGCAAAATAGACCTACCAGAGTCTTTATTATACCTGTATTTCACCAGAAATGTAAAAATAAATTGAGTATGTTCTAAAAAAATTCTATTACCTAGAAACATATTATTTCATACACAGGAGTTTAATTTTCAGGTAATGGTCATGCCAGAAGGAGCAGAGACTTTATCAAGACCAAGCCCTGACTATCCCATGTTGCCAACAATCCCCCTCTCTGCATTTTCAGACCCAAAGAAGGCCAAACCATCATCATATGGATCAAAGGTTAGTCTTTCACAATACACAGCAAACTGAAAAAAAATAAAAAAAAGACAAAATAACAATGTTAATTAATGATACAAAGTATGCGGTTTTCTACACTGCTTATAACATTTTGCAGGATGGCAATAAAGAAAGTAGCAAAACATCAAAACCCCACAAAGTTACAAAAGAGCACAGGGAGCGAATGAGGAAAGACTCGGAAAGCAAAAGTAAAGAAAGTGATATTGGCAAACAAGTTAAGGAGTCCTCTTCTTCCAGAAAACCAGCAGAGAACAAACCTCCCAAGGAAGACAAAGCACCTATTAAAGTAGCCTTTAAGGAACAAAAATTAGCGTTAAAAGATCCTAAGACGGAATATATGTCTCCGAAAGGTGGTCCTTCGGAGCCCAAACCTTCAAGCAAAAGACCACCAAATATAGACTCTCCTAAATCCACTAGCAAGAAGCTGAAAAAAGGCAACTCCAAAGCACTTGCAGCTTCTGGAACTTCCCCTCGGGGTCCTCCTAACCCAAGTAACACTGTCGCCACCAACTCGTCCTTTACAGAAAAGAAAATGGTTAAGGAGAAACCAGGGAACAAAACTGATCGGAGCAAACCAGATACTGATGTGAAGAAGTCAGTAGAAGATGACGGTTCGAACTCTGATGAGCGGTCATCAAAATCAGAGGTATTTCTGTCCTATATTTCTTTCCTGAATGAGATGTTACATTAACAGTCTTTTAATTAGGTTTTTTTTTTCAGTGAAAACATTCAGTGATGATAAAATATGTAAAGGTCTGAGCTGAACTCAAAAGTATTTACACAGTGTATTAGCTAAACTGTCCTTCAGTCCTTCTGCTCACAGCAGAGCCATATACAGTAGGCTGTACAGAGGCACACAGTGTCTTTGTGGCTCCTTACCACAAGGCTGTAGTTATGTGGTACCATATGATTTTCCTTATGATACCATATTACAAGATGGCCTTCCCTAGCATCATTGATTGCAGAGTATGATATCTTCACAATGGGGTATCCAGTGGAGCATGACAGAATTTTTCCTGTTAGTCTTAGGCTACTTTCACACTTGGAGCAGGATGGATCCGACAGGCTGTTCACCCTGTCGGATCCATCCTTCCGCTATTTCGCCGTGCTGCCGGACCGCCGCTCCGTCCCCTTTGACTATAATGGGGACGGGGACGGATCTCCGGCGCATCACGGCAGTGCACGGCGAAAGGCCGCCGGACTAAAAGTCCTGCATGTCTGACTTTTTAGTCCGGCGGCCTCTCACCGCGAACTGCCATACTGCGCCGGAGCTACGCCCTGTCCCTATTATACTCAATGAGGACGGAGCGGCGGCATGGCGAAACAGCAGAAGGTCGGATCCGACAGGGTGAACAGCCTGTTGGATCCGTCCTGCCGCAAGTGTGAAAGTACCCTTGCCAAATCCAACAGAAAAAGACTCCCATGTAAAAACAGAGGCATGGAATTTTTATACTACAGTTTTTCCACGCATGCACTATCTGTGTGCGTGCTGCAGAGCACAAATCAGTAGTGTGCTCAGTAGCAGCTGCACATTCTTTTTTTCATCTATTTCATTTTATGTTTCCGTGTGTCGTAAAAAAAATATCAACAGTATCCCGCCCCTTTAACCGTGACCTCCACAGTGGCCGTCCGTTTAAGAGACTGTATGACTGAATATTTGAGGACCTGCGAACAGCTAAAACCTGTGATCAGTTGTTATGGCAACCTGAAGTAGGACCTGTGAGCTTCAATTAGCTAATAAAGGACATGTGTCCGTGTTATTGGCGGTTCAGATTTAAGTGAAAGACTAGCTGGCTTCTATTGGCTAATGTAGGTAATTTTTGGGGAACATCTCAGGAACGGTAAGTCCTAGAGAGCTCAGACCGGTCTAAACCTTCCCGGGCACCTGATGTACCTGTGTGCCAAATTTGGTGAAGATCGTTCCAGTCCTTTGGTCGCACATAAAGAATGTCCAGGCAGACGTCTAGACAGACAAACTCATTTTTATATATATGAGAGTAGCAGAATGACCCGGCTTCGCACAGGTATATTTAATCTATTTAATTTTATATTTCCGTGTGTCATAAAAAAAAAGATATCAACAGTTTTCCCCATAACGGTGACCTCTACATTGCCCGCCCCTTTAACATTGACCTCCACAGTGGCCGCCTCTTTTTAACATTGACCTCCACAATGCTGGCCCCTTTAACAGTGACCAACCATTTAACAGTGACCTCCATACTGCCTGCCCTGTCTCTTTAACGGTGAGCTCCACAGCGCCCAGCCATTTAATAGTGGCCCCTGCCCCCCATGCATTTAGCAGTGTAGTTGTGACATCATATGAATAAATATTAAAGGACCTGCGAACTGCTAAAACCTGTGATCAGTTATGGCAACATTGAGTAGGACCTACGAGTTCTATTGGCTAATAAGGGATGTGACCATGTAAGTGTCAGTTTGTATTTAAGTGAAAGGCTTGCTGGCTTCTATTGGCTAATGTAGGTAATTTTTGGGGGGGAATATATCAGGAACGGTAAGTCCTAGATAGCTCAGACCCGGTCTAAAACCTTCCCGGACACCTGATGTACCTGTGTGCCAAATTTGGTGAAGATCGTTCCAGTCCTTTGGTCGTGCATAAAGAATATCCAGGCAGACATCTAGACAGAAAGAAACTATATATATATATATATATATATATATATATATATATATATATATATATATATATATATATATATATATATATATATATAGTGTGTGTATGTGTATATATATATATAATGTGTGTGTGTATGTGTGTATATATATATATATATTTCTCTTATACCTATATATAATGTTATATATAGTGGGATGCGAAAGTTTGGGCAACCTTGTTAATCGTCATGATTTTTCCCCTCCCCCACGACAGCACCACTGAGAGATGGCTCCGCCTCCATGGACAGGAAACCTGTAGCATAAAAAGGTGGAGCCACTCTCCCACCTCAGTGAGGTTTCCTGTCCCTGGAGCAGGAGACGTGTAGCTGTTCTTTTATACAGGGACCCATGCTTTGGAAATCCTAGGAAAGCCTAGAGAGCCATGGGTCACGCCAGCCTTACCGGGTATGCCACCTGAGGGACGGGGGTTGGTCCGGGCCAGCTGCCGATCCTAGGCCTGAAGACACCGGTCCCTCAAAGGAGAGGCCCGGATGTTGCCACGATGCAGGGCGGCAGGGGGAAACGTGCCAGAGGGCGGCCATCCCTGACGTGCACCCAGGGAGGACTGCGGGCGAATGCCAGTGCAGTGGAGCACGTCGGAGCGCCAAACCGGAAGTCGCAGGAATGGGTTTCAGTTAAGACGTGCGTTCCACTGACGACTTCCGGTTCAGGCCAGAAATATAATGTGCCTTATGCGTTCCAGCACCCGGAACACAGTCTGAGGAGAACGCGGAGGCGGCTGTGCTCTCATTTGGGGCTTTAGACGGCCAGGTTTTTTTCCACAGTCTTTCTTTTCAGAGGACAGTGAGAGAAGATTGCTGCATCTAGAGGCGCTCCCAGGGAACATGTGGAACTCTCAGAGGAGAGGTGCTGTTCCCTGTGGCATATTGATTTCTTTTTTCCTCTATACCTCCAGGGATATCATGGAGGAGGAGAAAAGACCAGAGGAAACGGAATCAGAAAAGCAGCCGGTATAGGAGATGCTTCTGATGGGGTAAGACACAGAGCTTTTATGAAATCACTGATGTGTCCCCTTGTTTCTATTATTGGTTTGTAGATGGCAGCTAAGAAAGCCACATCCAAGAAAAAGAATAAGGAATGCGCATTGTGTGGATGCCCCTTGTCCACTTCCTATAGCAAAAAGTTATGCCAGGATTGTATTGAGAAGACCCTGGCGGAGGAATCCCCTAATTTTATGAGGGGCATTAGAAGTCTCATTAAGGCAGAGGTTAAGGAGTCCCTTAAAACATCAAAGAGATCGGTAGACAGAACGGAGTCAGAGCCAGAGTCTATTAGCGAGGATGATAGGGACGACAGGTCAGAGGATTCATCCTTCGCGGAGGAAGAACAAGAGAAAAAGTTCCTGTTTCCAGTGTCCGGTACGGAAAAGTTGTTAAAGACAATTAGAGCTACGTTAGAGCTGGAGGACGTCAGGGAAGATAGGTCCGTGGCTGACGCAGTCTTTGAGGGACTACGTGAAAAAAAGAGAAGATGTTTTCCCTTACATAAGATTGTATCGGCCCTGATAGAAAGGGAGTGGAAGAAGCCTGACGAGAAGGCCTTCGTTAGTAAAAATTTGAAAATAAAATACCCCTTTGAGGAGGAGGCTACTACTTCATGGGATAAGGCACCAAAATTGGATGTGGCCATTTCTAAAGTGTCTAGAAGATATTCATTGCCGTTCGACGATATGGGATTTTTGAAGGACCCTCTGAACAAAAAGATAGACTCTTGCCTCAGGAATACTTGGGAAGCATCTACTGCCTCCTAGACTCAATATAGCAGCAACTGTTACAGCTAGATCCTTAGCCTTATGGCTAGAAAGGTTAGAAGGTCAGTTAAGGGATAAGTGCCCTAGAGATCAGATCTTAAATTCTCTGCCGACCTTACAGAAAGCCGTGGATTTTCTGGCAGATGCCTCTGTGGAGGCAGTTCGACTAGCAGTCAGGGACAGTTCTTATTCGCAGTTTAGACCTTACAGACGTCCCTTTCAGAATGTCCCCAGATCTCAGGGAAGAAGACAGCCGGGAGATAGAGATCAGTTTCCCAGGCCCAGGGGGTCAGGAGGTAGAGGTTTCACGTTTGGAGGTTCCTCCTCCTCTCAGAAGGACAAACTTTTAAAAAAATGACGCCAGACTACAGGTAGGAGGGAGACTAAGGTTCTTTCCCTCTGCCTGGAGAGAGGTCGCAGGAGAGTGGGTAACCAACATTGTAACAGAGGGCTTAAGGCTGCAGCTCCAGAGTCATTGTCCTCAGAGGTTCGTGGTGACAAAAGAATCCAGAAAGTTGTCAGAGGAGGTAGATCAACTGTTAGGGAAAAGTGTGTTGGTTCCGGTACCAAAGGCAGAACAGGGAGTGGGGTTCTACTCTACTCTGTTCTTGGTCAAAAAGCCGGACGGATCCTACCGATTATAAATTTGAAACATTTGAACAAATACCTAGTGATAAAAAAGTTCAAGATGGAGACCATAAAATCTGCGACTCATTTAGTTTTTCAGGGTTGCTTCATGGCGGTGGTGGATTTAAAAGATGCATATCTACATATCCCGATGCATCCTCTTTTTCAGAAATTCCTAAGGGTAGCGTTTACAGAGGGCAACGGTATCAGACACCATCAGTTTCAGGCTATGCCCTGCGGCCTATCTACAGCTCCGAGAACCTTTACCAAGGTGATGGCGGAGGTAGCGTCCTTCATTCGAAAGGAGGATATCTTGTTCCTACCTTATCTAGACCAGTGTTTCCCAACCATTGTGCCTCCAGCTGTTGCAAAACTACAACTCCCAGCATGCCTGGACAGCCTTTGGCTGTGCGGGTATGCTGGGAGTTGTAGTTTTGCAACAGCTGGAGGCACACTGGTTGGGAAACACTGATCTAGACGACCTCTTGATTATTGCAAAATCGCAGGAAACATGTCAAAAATCGGTCCAAACAGTGATTCGGAACCTGGAGCATCTGGGTTGGATGATGAATTAAAAAAAAATCCAGGTTGGAACCCAGCACAAGCCAGATATTTCTGGGACTTCGGTTGGACTCTGTGCGACAAGACTTTTCTTCCAGCGGAGAAGATAGTAAAAATCCAGAACGAAGCCCGGAGGGCCCAGGAGAACCCGAGGATGTCAGTCCGAAAGGCAATGTCATTGCTAGGGTTAATGACTGCCTGTATTCCAGCAGTCCGCTGGGCTCAATTTCATTTGAGAATATTACAGTGGGAAATTTTGAATTGGACTAAACAAAAAGAGATGACCTTAGACTCTCAGATATGTCTGAGCCAAAGGACTCTGATCTCCCTCAGTTGGTGGTTGGAGGTAGGAAACTTAGACCAGGATATCCCGTGGAATTACTCCAATCCAGTAGTAATCACTACAGACGCCAGCCCTTGGGGATGGGGTGCACATTTCCGAGGTCAGTTGAGGCAGGGAATCTGGTCCCCGTTGCAGAGACAGTTCTCGTGCAACAGGAAAGAATTGAGGGCAGTATTGTTGGCTTTACGGACAGCCCTTCCAGAACTCCAGCACCAGCATGTCAGAGTAATGTCGGACAACAGAACAGTAGTATCGTACCTGAACCGCCAGGGAGGTACCAGATTCCCATCTTTAATGAGGGAGGCAGAGATGATATTCTCGGAGTTCGAGGAGAAATTAACCCACATATCTGCTCTACACATAAGGGGGAAAGAAAATGTCCAGGCCGACTTCCTAAGCCGTCACCGTTTAAAGCAGGGGGAGTGGTCCCTAGACCCGTCTATATTTGCAAAAATTGTGGATCTATGGGGTGTACCGGAAATAGATCTATTTGCCACCAGGGAGAACAGGCAGGTAGGAAGATTTTGCTCCCTCAGTCCCTTCGAATCCCCATATGGGGTGGATGCCTTCCTCCTGGAATGGAAATTCCATCTGGGATATGCCTTTCCTCCTCTTCAGCTCCTACCCAGAGTTCTCAGAAAGATAAGGGAAGAAAGGTCAGACATGATAGTCATCGCCCCCTTTTGGCCAAGGAGAGCCTGGTTCTCTCTTCTCAGATCCATGTCGATAGCGGAACCGTGGGTTCTTCCCGACATTCCGAACCTCCTGAGGCAGGGTCCAGTAATGCATCCAGAAATAGGATCCTTACATCTTACGGCATGGAGATTGAGAGGGTGCACCTGATTAGGAAAGGCTTCTCGGAAGCCCTGACCTCCACCATTCTTAGTAGCAGATAGAAGGTGACTAATACTATTTATGCAAGAATATGGAAGAGATTCCTTTCCTTTTCAGGTCTCTCAGGCTTAAGTGGTAGAAGCCTGGCCATGGTTCCCTGGATAGTCAGGTTCTTCAAGGCAGTTGATAGGGTTGCACCTGTTAGGGCCCCCAGGTTTCCCTCCTGGGACTTAAACTTAGTCTTAAAAGCTTTGACCAGTCCCCCCTTTGAGCCTATTGGGGAGTGTTCTATTAAAAATCTTACATTGAAGTTGGTTATGTTAATAGCATTAACTTCAGCACGTAGAGTTAGCGAGCTTCAGGCACTGTCTATCAACTCCCTGTTTGTCCATACGTGAGGATAGAGTAATTCTTAGACCAGATCCAAAGTTCATCCCCAAGGTACCTTCTAAGACTAACAGGTTGCAGGAAATCGTCTTGCCAGTCTTTTTTCCAGACCCAAAATCTGAGGAAGAAGATAGATGGCACTAATTGGATGGAAGAAGGTGCCTGATCCAGTACCTGGAGAGATCAAAGGATTGGAGAAAATCCTCTTCCTTTTTAGTGTTATACGCTGGGGCTCGAAAAGGTAATACTGCCTCCAAAAGTACCATCGCTAGGTGGATACGAGAGCTTATTTCCCTAGCCTACTCTTGTTCTGTTCTTTCTCCTCCACTGTCCTTGAAGGCTCACTCTACTAGGGCAATGTCTACCTCCTGGGCAGAGAGGTCTAACGTCTCTATTGACCAGATCTGCAGGGCGGCCATGTGGGCTTCTCCCTCTACCTTCTAAAGGCACTATAGACTTCAGCTCGACTCTATTTCTGACCTCCTTTTTGGTACTAAGGTGTTAGAAGTGGTCACCCTCCCTTGAATTCTACGTAATCTCTCTCAGTGGTCCTTTCGTGGGGGAGGGGAAAAATGATGATTACACTTACCAGTAATCAGATTTTCCTGACCCCACGACAACACCCGTCTAATTCCCTCCCTAAGGTGGTGGTTGGTGGAAAAATTCACGTGGTGTGATGACAAAAAATAAAATAAGAATACTTATATATTGTGTTAACCTAAAGGGGAGTCCCTCTCTCATGCTCTGTAAACCCACTGAGGTGGGAGAGTGGCTCCACCTTTTTATGCTACAGGTTTCCTGTCCATGGAGGCGGAGCCATCTCTCAGTGGTGCTGTCGTGGGGTCAGGAAAATCTGATTACCGGTAAGTGTAATCATCATTTTCCTGTAAAAATCGTTGGTGGTTACGATATAAAATGCCAGTTAAATATATCATACAGGAGACACACACAGTGATATTTGAGAAGTGAAATGAAGTTTATTGGATTTACAGAAAGTGTGCTAAAATTGTTTAAACAAAATTAGGCAGGTGCATAAATTTGGGCACTGTTGTAATTTTATTGATTCCAAAACCTTTTAGAACTAATTATTGGAACTCAAATTGGCTTGGTAAGCTCAGTGACCCCTGACCTACATACACAGGTGAATCCAATTATGAGAGAGTATTTAAGGGGGTCAATTGTAAGTTTCCCTCCTCTTTTAATTTTCTCTGAAGAGTAGCAACATGGGGGTCTCAAAACAACTCTCAAATGACCTGAAGACAAAGATTGTTCACCATCATGGCTTAGGGGAAGGATACAGAAAGCTGTCTCAGAGATTTTAGCTGCCTGTTTCCACAGTTAGGAACATATTGAGGAAATGGAAGACCACAGGCTCAGTTCAAGTTAAGGCTCGAAGTAACAGACCAAGTAAAATCTCGGCTAGACAGAAGCGTTGAATGGTGAGAACAGTCAGAGTCAACCCACAGACCAGCACCAAAGACCTACAACATCATCTTGCTGCAGATGGAGTCACTGTGCATCGTTCAACCATTCGGCGCACTTTACACAAGGAGATGCTGTATGCGAGAGTGATGCAGAGGAAGACTTTTCTCCGCCCACAGCACAAAAAGTGCCGCTTGAGGTGGGCTAAAGCACATTTGGACAAGCCAGCTTAATTTTGGAATAAGGTGCTGTGGACTGATGAAACTACAATTGAGTTATTTGGCCATAACAAGGGGCGTTATGCATGGAGGAAAAAGAACACAGCATTCCAAGAAAAAACACCTGCTACCTACAGTAAAATATGGTGGTGGTTCCATCATGCTGTGGGGCTGTGTGGCCAGTGCAGGGACTGGGAATCTTGTCAAAGTTAAGGGATGCATGGATTCTACTCAGTATCGGATTCTGGAGACCAATGTCCAGGAATCAGTGACAAAGCTGAAGCTGCGCCGGGGCTGGATCTTTCAACAAGACAACGACCCTAAACACTGCTCAAAATCCACTAAGGCATTTATGCAGAGGAACAAGTACAATGTTCTGGAATGGTCATCTCAGTCCCCAGACCTGAATATAATTGAAAATCTGTGGTGTGACTTTAAGAGAGCTGTCCATGCTCGGAAGCCATCAAACCTGAATGAACTAAAGATGTTTTGTAAAGAGGAATGGTCCAAAATACCTTCAACCGGAATCCAGACTCTCATTGGAACCTACAGGAAGCGTTTAGAGGCTGTAATTTCTGCAAATGGTGGATCTACTAAATATTGATTTAATTTCTCTTTTGTGGTGCCCAAATTTATGCACCTGCCTAATTTTGTTTAAACAATTATAGCACACTTTCTGTAAATCCAATAAACTTCATTTCACTTCTCAAATATCACTGTGTGTGTCTCCTATATGATATATTCAACTGACATTTCTTATCGTAACAACCAACGATTTATACAGTAAAATCATGACGATTAACAAGGTTGCCCAAACTTTGGCATTTTCGCATTTGTGTGTGTGTGTGTGTGTGTGTGTGTATATATATATATATATATATATATATATATATATATATATATATATATATATATATATATATATATATATATATGGACTGCACTCCAAATTGTGATGACAATCCAAGCTGTTTTATTCACCCATAGTATGGCAAATCTTGCGACGTGTCAGCTCATACGAGCCTTCCTCAAGCATAGAGATAGTGAAAGTGAAGACTTATAAAGCATTTACAAAAACGTGTCTCTCCCATCAGGGTGTGGTTACAATTAATTTAAATTACAGACACATGATACAAATATAAGGTGCATATTTCCAAAGTGACTAGCGTCATACGTTCCATAATAATAGGATACAATCCCCTTTATATAGAACAAGACATATACAAAACATGATTCCAATTAGAATAATAAAATAGTGACAACATATTGGATAAGGATCATAGAAATGAAAACAAGGAAAGCCATGGAGCCCACATATACCGTCATGTTCCATGAGCGTCTTATCTCCTCAGTGCGCATGCCCAGAATGACATCATCGTGTGAGTCACAATTTGACGATCGTGCGCATGTGTTCTGCAAGGTTTTCACTTGTTAACGCCATTTTACTTAAGGGAGAATTGCCCGTTCACATTCATCACATAGATGATAACTAGACATATTTACTCAAAGCAGTGACTGTAAAACGGAACAAATCGAAAGTATATAGTGAACAGCAGTAGGGATCTCCTACAGGAGCCAGTATCAGGACCGGGACCCCAACCTCTCGGAAGGGATACCGGTCCATGGGGCCGTATATGTCGGAGGGGGACATCTCCATGAACCCCGCCGACAACCGTAGCCCATTTACTGGTAGAAAAAGCGGTCATAGAGGGGTTATCCCTCACCATTACAGTAACATAATCGCACTATGGATTGATTTACATGTCTGGAATAGCGCATAGAAGAGAGGACGCTGTAGTCGGTACTTGGCTGCATCTCTTCCAACAGGTTTAAAGTTCAGGGATCCACATCCAATACTGTGAAGATTAAAAAAAAATTCTAAAAAGGCAAAAAGAAATGGATACGTTAAGTTCCGAATTTACATTCTGTTGCATTTGTAGTTACGCATAATTCTTTTACAAATCTCCTGCACTATAATATGTGTAGGGGAAAAGCATCACATACATGCAAGGGAAGCAGGAGCGTGCAACAGATCAACAGGCACCTACCTAAACTCAGCATTTAAACCCCTAGGGTGCAAGCTATCCAAATCATATATCCATCGCAACTCTCTCTTTTTCAGGATTGCTAAACGGTCCCCACCTCTTCTGGGGAGCGCCACATGATCCACAATCCAGCATCTTAGATCCCGCTCAGTGTGCCCAAGGGATCCAAAATGTCTGGAAACTGGTAGATCAACACGTTTTTTTCTTATTGAATTCCTATGGTTGTTCAATCTCGGTTTTAATTCTGTGGACGTTTCACCAATATATATCAAGTTGCAAGGGCATGCCAACACATAAATTACATATGATGATGCGCAATTCAAGTGAAATTTGATGGAATATTCCTTATGTGTGGAGGGATGTATAAAGGACCTGGATTTGCATATATAGCGGCAATTGACGCAATTGAGACAAGGATAACATCCAAGTCCCAAGTGCGACAATGTTCGCTGTACGCTGATTTTCTTGGGGCCAACATCCGCTTTAACTAGATGATCTTTGATGTTTTTACTTTTCCGATATGATAGAAGGGGAGGAGACTTAAATGCTTGTCCTTGAGGATACGTCCCATCTCCACACTGCACTCGGAGTATGTGGACATGAAAGGTATCCTCCGGATCCTTTTAGAAGCAGTTGATGTCTTTTTGCATTATCACGTAAAATCCAATTTTTTGGGGCATCTAGTAATCCATGGGGATACCCCCGCTCCCTAAATTTACCTGCCATCATTTCCAACGTACTCGTTAGCTCGTTCTGATCCGATACAATGCGTTTTGCACGCAGGAATTGAGTGTGGGAGGTGTTTGACTAAACTACGGGGGTGATTGCTTTCATACCGCAGAATTGTATTCCTGTCAGTTGACTTGACATAAAGGCCTGTGTTAATCGAACCATCGACCAGTCTAACATTAGTATCCAAAAAGGACAGTTGTGTCTTGAAATAAGTCACAGTATATTGAATATCAGAGTCAATGCTATTCAAATATGTATGGAACTCAACCAATTGTGGTTCTGTGCCTGACCACAGGAGGAAGACGTCATCTATGTACCGCCACCACCCAACAACATGTTGAAAGTGGTGGGATACATAGATGAAGTCCTCCTCCATGTGCTGCATGTAGATATTTGCGTACGTTGGGGCCACATTGGACCGCAACGCCACGTTTTTGACTAAAAAAGGTATCTTGAAACAGAAAATAATTTCCAAAATTAATTTCAACAGGACATTAATAAAATGCTTTGCATGTTGTGTTATGGACGAGTCATCCAAATATTTATTGACAGCGGAAATGCCCTTCTCGTGTCCTATTGACGTGTACAAAGCTACAACGTCAAAGGACACGAGAGTGACAGTCCGCAAGCCAGTAGTATCCACCGCTCTCAGTTGTTGCAAAAAATGTCCTGTGTCCTGAATATATGATTTTCCAGCTGTCGAGAACTCTCGTAGTATCCTATCTAGGAACATAGCAATTCTACTGAAGACAGAGTCAGTGCCAGAAACGATGGGGCGACCGGGGGGGTCCACAAGGGTTTTGTGGACTTTGGGCAGTATGTATAAGACTGGAGTAATGGGAGATGTCACAGTCAAATATTCCCTTAGCCCTTCATCAATGATGCCCCTGGCCACCGCATCGGACAGAATATTTTTGATAGTATTCATAATATGAAATTTAGGATCATTCCGTAATACTCCATACACATCCGTATCATTGAGTTGGCATTCAATTTCTTTTACATAATTACACGTATCAAGAACAACCACTCCACCGCCTTTGTCCGCGGGTTTAATGGTTAATCGAGTGTTATTCCTGAGCTGAGATAGTGCCTCAATTTCTGCAGTTGTCAGATTGGGTTTATTTAATCTAGCTGTATCCCCGAAAGAGGATTTGACATCCCTTTTAACTGCAGATATAAAGGCCTCTATAGCAGGCTCATCTACATATGGAAAAAAGGTACTTTTATTAATTAGACCCAGTTTCTTGAGTGAAAATTCACTAGAGCATGTCAGTGTATCACCAATATGATCCTTAGAAAATACTTTCAACTTAATAGAACGAAAAAAGTCATTAAGATCCATTTCTAGATCAAACCAGTTTACCTTAGTGTTAGGGCAAAATGTGAGCCCTTTGGAGAGGACACTCTCTTGAGCTGGAGTCAATTCAACTGAAGATAGATTGAAAACTATTGTCTTTTTCTCTGGGATGATGCTTTCGTCGATTGTAATCTGGTCCTGTTGTGTCGCTGTTTTCCCTTCTTCGTCTGTATCTGCGGCCTCCTCTCCTGGTTCTTGTTCCTTTCTTTTCTTTATATCCAGACTGTCCCTAAAAAAGATGATTTATCCTCATCTAAGGGTGGCTGCATGGCTCTTCACCTTTTCTTGTCACGGTTGAAACCCATAGATGGTGAATCAGATTGCCACGTATATATGTCGCCTCGTTTGTAGTCGTCTGCATCACGCACCCATTTATTCCTTTTCCCTTTCTCCAATTCCATCTGCAGCTTACTTAGTTGGTCTTTAATCTCATCTTTATATTGCGTAATTTCATCAACAGATAGCTGTGCCACTAATGCCCGATCCACATCCGACAATTCGTCCATCAGTGAAGTAACTTCCAATTGTAGAAACTCAATATTAAGTAAAATATAGTCCAATGAATATCTGTTTGACAATACTTCAAAACGTTTACAAAACAAATCATTATTGGGAAAGAGGTTTGGGCGTAAGTTTGAGCGCATTCCTCTTGGGATCTTTTTCTCTTTAAAGTATTGGCCCAGTGTGGCATTTTAGTGTATATATATATTTTTTTTATATACTTTAAGTGTATATTTGTATAGACCGGATCTCCGCTCTCTAGGACTTGCCGTTCCTGAGATATTCCCCAAAAAATGACCTGCATTAACCAATAGAAGCCAGCAAGCCTTTCATTTAAATCTGAACTGCCATTTACATGGTCACTATTATTATTGGTTATTAGCCAATATAAGCTCGCAGGTCCTACTCCAGGTTTCCATAACAACTTAAATATTCAGTCATATGACGTGTGAGTACACAACTACACCGCTACATGCATGGGGGGAAGGGGCCACTATTATACGGATGGCCGCTGTGGAGTTCAATGTTAAAGGGGCGGTCACTATTAAAGGGACGGGCACTGTGGAGGTCACTGTTAAAGGGGCAGGCACTGTGAAGGTCACTGTTAAAGGGGCAGGCACTGTGAAGGTCACTGTTAAAGGGGCAGGCACTGAGAAGGTCACTGTTAAAGGGGCAGGTACTATGGAAGTCACTGTTAAAGGGGCGGGCCCTGTGGTGGTCACTGTTAAAGGTGCGGTCACTATTAAACAGGCAGTGTGGAGGTCATTGTAAAGGGACAAGCACTGTGGAAGTCACTGTTAAAGCGGCGGGCACTGTGGAGGTTATTGTTAAATGGGCAGGTACTGTTTTTGTCACTGTTATTGGGGAAATACACACTGTCACATGTCCCTTATCAGCCAACAGAAGCTTGCAGATCCTTAGTCTCTACATACAATTTTACTCCAGGTTTCCATGACAACCCAGCCATTTTTCTTCACTGCTGCAGGTCAGCTTTAAAAGGGCAGGGTGCTATGGATGACACTGTTAAGGGAGCGGGGTGCTGTCTAAACCACGCCCCGATCTGGTTAGGCCATGCCCCTCCCATTCCGCAGCTGACAGAGATTGAAAAAATGAAGGTAAAAATCTACTTCTGTCAGCTGCAGGGTTGGGAGGGAGGGTGACTTTCTCCCTGCAGCTGACGCTCAGACAGCACAGTGCTGCTGTCTGAGAGTGAGCTGTTCAACAGAACATCCCTGTGTCCGTCCAGGCCCTGCACCAGACGTATGACAGGGAGTCTGAAAGACGGACTGTCTGGCCTAAAACCGGACCTCTGGCCACCCTAGGGGCAGGCTGCTGTGGAGTTCACAGTTAACGGAACGGTACGCTATGGAAGACAATATTAAGGGGCAGATTGCTGTAGAGGCCACTGTTAAGGGGACGGGGGGTTTTGTGGAAATCGCTGTTAAGGAGATGGGGTACTGTGGAGGTCACTGTTAAGGGGGTGGGCTGCTGTCAAGGTCACACATAAGGGGGCTGGTGCTGTGGAGGTCTCTGTTAAGGGGGCAGAAAACTGTGGTGGTCACAGTTAATGAGACTGTCCGCTATGGAGGTCAGTGTTTAGGGGCGGGGTGCTGTAGAGGTCACTGTTAAGGGGGCGGGGTTATTGTAGAAATCACTGTTAACAAGACTGGGTACTGTGGAGGTCACTAATAAAGGGGCGGCCACTGTGGAGGTCACTGTTCCTTTAACAGTGACCTCCACAGTGGCCGCTGTGCATGTTACTGTTAAGGGGGCAGGCCGCTGTGGCGATCACTGTTAAAGGGGCGGGTACTGTAGATGTCACTATTATAGTGGATACTGTCTATCTTTTAACGACACACAAACATTAAATAAATATTTTAATTTATATACACATTGGCGAGCAAAATTCGAGAATAATTTTTGATTTTTTTCCAGATATATTATAATCTACATTGATAATCATTTGATGGATTTTTTTTAAAGGGGTACCCCATGCCATTAGAACAGTGTTTTCCAAAATAACCAAAGTATATCAACATAAAACCTTTTATTTTTCAAAAAACCTGATCATAATTCTAGAACAGCAATGACTGTAGCAGAGAAAGATTCTAACTAAATTTTCTGAAGGGTACACCAGTCACCAATCAGTAGAAGTGCACAGGCCCTTGCTTTGAATGACTTTAGCACCTCTGTGGCCACAGGACAGAACTAGTCTCTCACACTGCTCTGGTGGTATTTTGCTTCACTCTTCTTCTAGTCTCTTCAACCGTTCTGACTGTAGTGGGTTTCTTGACCATAACTTTGTCACCAAGATTTTCCTGAGGTTTTCTATTGGGTTTTGATCAGGACTCTGGGCTGGCCATTTCATTGTTTCAATGTTTTCAGTTTCAAGGAACTGCTTTACCCGTTTTGCTGTGTGACAGGGGACATTGTCCTGCATGAAAATGCCTGTTACCGCCATAAAAGTCCTGTTTCCTTCATGCTTCAGAGAGGAGTCCAGCCACGCTCACTGTGAAGGAACCCAGCACCGCCCGCATCCTCCGAATATCCTCCTTGCTCCCCGATGTCACAAAGCTAGAGTGCGTAGTTTTGCGATGTGCGAGCTAGCGCATGCGCAGTTCGTTCCCCGAGGCTGATTACAGCACAAGGAAGGACCACTATGCCGACACTGCTCATACGCTAGCTCGCGCATCGTGGGATTATGGTGCTTTAGCTTTGTGATGTCGGGGAGCAAGGAGGAGTTTCGGAGGATGCGGGGCGGTGCTGGGCTCCTTCACAGTGGATATGGCTGGGCTCTGGAAACGTTACTTGCCTCATTTACATATATATATAAAATCGTTGTTGTTTTTTTTACACAATAAAAGCACACAGAGCTATGGGGACTGGATATTGCGGATGTGCAAGCGGCCCTGTAGCAGCCCATGTCCTCAGCTCTATACCCAAAATCCAGGTGACAGGTACCCTCTAAATTTGCTTTCATCACTAAAATGAACTCTGGACCACTTCTTCTCTGTCCACACAACATACTCCTCCGCAAAGGTTAGTCTAGCCTTTTGATTCTTTCTGCTAATGAGAGGTTTGGTCAATGCAGAGTGGGCTTTCAGTCCAAATGCTCTTAAACGTCAAAACACTGTATGACGAGACAGATCCTTACCCTGTTCAGTGCTGAACTGGCGAGCAATTCCAGCTGCAGTTGAAACGATTACCCATGGAGATTCTCTGCATTATCCTGTTCTCTTGCATTTGTCTTTCGGGGGTGACCAGCCTTCTTGGGGGACTTGAATGAGTTGTAAAGATGCAATATTCTATAAATCACAGACTTGGAACGACTAATTTCTCTTGCTATGGCTGATGGGGTCACCCCTTTTGGCCTTCATCTGGACAACCTGCTGCCAGAGGGTTTCAGTCACTTTGGAACGGCACACCATTTTGGCAAAGTCAATGAAAACTGGAAAGTTAGGCTGCCAGTTAAATAGTGTTTTTCAGATCATTAAGGAAATTGGCACCATTTGCCAGATTGGGGTCCATTCACACCAATTAGGGTCCATTCACACGTCCGCAATTTCGTTCTGCACTTTGCAGAACGGAATTGCGGACCCATTAATTTCTATGGGGCAGCACGATGTGCTACCCGGATACAGAATTGCGGACCAGCACTTCCAGGTCTGCAATTCCGTTCCCGAAAAAAAAAAATAGAACATGTCCTATTCTTGTCCGCAACTGCGGACAAGAATAGGCATATTCAATTAGTGCCGGTGATGTGCTGTCCGCAAAATGCCGAACGCACATTGCCGTGTCCGTGTTTTGCGGATCCGCAAAACTTGTTACGAACTTATGAATGGACCCTAACTTTCAGGTATCTGAAAGTGTTCTCTAATTTTGATCATTAATTTTAATTTTTAAATTATCTCATTAAAATTTTTATTCTGTGCTTTAGAATAAATACAATTCATGAAATCTTACAATACTGCTATTTTACTCATGTTAGGACATATTCACATAGGACTACACTAAGACCTTGACATTTCGGAAATTGTGTAGTGTTTTCTAATTTTGATTGCCACTGTATAAATTTCAGTTAGTGTGAGTTTGCGTGCGTGCTTGCATTTTGCAGAGTATTGTAGTGAATTTTTATACTACAGTTTTTGCACACACGCACAATCTGTGTGCGTGCATGCTGCATAGCACAGATTAGAGGTGTGCTCAGTAGCATCTGCACATTTTTGAGATTTTTTTTTTTCAGTTAGAGTTTAGGATTTTGCACGAATGCACCATCTGCATGCATGCATTTTGCAACCACTGAGCATCCATTACTGATTGCGTTTGCACTGCAAGTTTTTTGTTTGCAGAACATACTTTTTTTGTACAGAAGACTTTTTTTTTCTTCCAAATTTAACGCTTTCATGACCAAGGGTCCAGGTCAAAATTTACAGATCTGACATGCGTCACTTTATGTGGTAATAGCTTTGGAACACTTTTACTTATCCACGCCATTCTGAGATTGTCTTCTCGTGACACATTGTACTTCATGATAGTCATATATTTGAGTCAATATATTTCACCTTTATTTATGAAAAAATCCCAAATTTACCAAAAATTTGGAAAAATTTGCAATTTTCAAAATTTCAGTTTCTCTGCTTCTAAAACAGTCATACCTAATAAAATATTTATTACTTAACATTCCCCATATGTCTACTTTATGTTGGCATCATTTTGTAAATGTCATTTTTTTTTTTTTTTTAGGACGTTAGAAGTTTAGAAGCAATTCTTAAAATTTTTAAGAAAATTTCCAACACCCATTTTTTAAGGGCCAGTTCAGGTCTGAAGTCACTTTGTGGGGCTTACATAGTGGAAACCCCCATAAATGACCCCATTGTAGAAACAACACCCCTCAAGTTACTCAAAACTGATTTTACAAACTTTGTTAACCCTTTAGGCGTTCCACAAGAATTAAAGGAAAATGGAGATGAAATTTCAAAATTTCACTTTTTTGGCAGATTTTCCATTTTATAATTTTTTTTTCTTTAACACATTGAGAGTTAACAGCCAAACAAAACTCAATATTTATTACCCTGATTCCGTGGTTTACATAAACACCCCGCATGTGGTTGTAAACTGCTGTACGGGCACACGGCAGGGCGCAGAAGGAAAGGAATGCCATACGGTTTTTGGAAGGCAGATTGTGCTGGATTGGTTTTCTGAGCGCCATATGTTTTTTATTTTTCTGCCGATCGTCTTGTGCAGGGGCTAGTTTTTTGTAGAAAGAGTTGAGGTTTTTATTGGTACCATTTTTGGGTACATAGGATTTTTCGATCATTCATTATTACACTTTATAGGGCAAGGTGACCCAAAAATTGTCTGTTTTGGAACAGTTTTCATTCATTTATTTATTTTTACAGCGTTCATCTGAGGAGTTAGGTCATGTGATAGTTTTATAGAGCAGATCGTTACGGACGTGGCAATACCTAATATGTATACTTTTTCTTATTTATTTAAGTTTTGCACTATAGCATTTCTGAAACCCCAAAAATGATGTTTTAGTGTCTCTATAGTCTGAGAGCCATAGCTTTTTTGTCTTAAATACTATTTTGGGGGTCATAAGCCTTTTTGATCGCTTGCTGTTGCACTTTTTGTGATGTAAGGTGACAAAAATAGCTTTGGCACTGTTTTTTTATTTTATTTTTATGGTGTTTATCGGACGGGGTCTATCATGTGATATATTTATAGAGACTGTCGTTACGGACGCGGTGACAACTAATGTGTGTATTTTATTTTTTCATTTTTTTTATAGGAAAAGGCAATTTCTTTTTTTATTTACATTTTTATTTATTTATTTTTACTTTTATTATTATCACGTTTTTTTTTTTTTTTTAATCAGTTCCCTCTTGGATCTTGAAGATCCAGTGGGGCTGATAGTTGTACTATACTTTGCAATGCTCTTGCATTCCAAAGTATAATACTTCCAGATGTCCTGTAGGTGGCAGCACTGGACGCCTTTGCCATGGCAACCATCGGGTGCTGCAATCACAGTGCTGCAGCCCCGTTGGTTGAGAGAGGTTACAGGAGAGTGTCAGCATAGAGCTGACACTCTCTGCTGATGGCGGCGGCTCCATTACTGAGCCGCCGATATCACACATAGCAGGGGGATCGGGGGCAGCGCTGGAAAGGGGGGGGGGGGTCGGGGGTACTGCCCACAATATTGACGGAGGCTGGGGCAGGAGGGGCGGCTACAAAATGAATGCATGGGGCGGGAGGGGGCGGACCGCATCAGGGCAGCTAGATGAGCTGCAGGCGGACACAAGGGGGGGCACAGCCACAGATCGGGGAAGGGGGTGTATTACGAGGACCCTACCTGATTTCATGCTCTGATCTGCAGAGCGCCGTTCAGAGCATGAAACCGGCATTTGTTCACTGCCGCGATCCGATTGGTTAGTCTGCAGACTAACCAATCGGATCGATTGCTGGCAAGGGGCCACTCTGATTGGTCCCTTGCCGGCATTACTGCACTGTATGCTGTCTGTGACAGCATACAGGGCAGGGGCAGAAGCTTTAATCCAAGAGCTTTGCAGCGCTTGGATTAAAGAGCTGCCAGAACGTATATATACGTGGTAGCTGCACGTGGTATGTGCAGCTATCACGTGTATATATACAGATTGTGGTCGGGAAGGGGTTAATTTCACATTTATTACAAGCCCCTTCACGTGTGAAAACACTACATACACATTCCTCACACTAAATAAAGGTTTACACATTTCACACTGAACAAAAATATAAATGCAACACTTTTGGTTTTTCTCCCATTTTGCCTGAGTTGATCTCAAAGATCTGAAGCATTTTCTACATACACAAGACTCATTACTCTCAAATATTGTTCACAAATCAGTCTAAATCTGTGTTTAGTGAGCACTTCTCCTTTGCCGAGATAATCCATCCCACCTCACAGGTGTGGCATATCAAGGTGCTGATTAGACAGCATGAATATTGCACAGGTGTGCCTTAGACTTGCACAATAAAAGTCCACTCTGAAATGTGCAGTTTTATCACACAGCACAATGTCACAGATGTTGCAACATTTTAGGGAGTGTGCAGTTGGCATGCTGACTGCAGGATTGTCTACCAGATCTTTTGTGTATGTAGAAAATGTTTCAGATCTTTGAGTTCAGCTCATGCAAAATGGGAGCAAAACCGAAAGTGTTGTATTTATATTTTTGTTCAGTGTAAAAATGGCCCGTCCATCCCATCGAGTATACTCAGCTGAAGAGTCATACACCATCCCTGCCTCCGATACGGAGTCCGCTAGTGAGGGAGAAGAGGATGCCACTTTCCTCTACTCATTTACCCCCCTCATCATCATCCGCTGATGAGGGACCCTCTTGAAGGCGCCCCAGAGTAGCAAAGGAGGCAGCCCCCCCAGAGTTAGTCCACATAGACCCCACCCCCTGAAGAATATCGGCCCCAATTTCCAGAGTTTGTGGGCAACTCAGATTGTGCGGTCTTCACTGAGCTAGATTTTTGTCAAAATCTTATTCTCTGAAGATCTTGTGAATTTAACGGTGGCCCAAACCAATTTATACTCCCAAAAATGTATTGATCAGAACTCTACTTTGCCATACGCTAGACCCCAAGGTTGGACCCCAGTGCATGCAGCAGAGATGACATTTTGGGGACTCGTGCTGCATATGGGCAAAAAAACATTATGCAATATTGGAGTTTGGACATTTACTACCAGACTCCAATTTAAATCGATTTGATTCAATTCAGAAAATCCTTCACTACAATGACAATGCACAGTGCTCATGCCAAAACGACCGAACATTTGACAGTCTGTTCAAAGTTAGGCCTGTCATTGACCACTTCAGCACAAAGTTTTGTGAGGTGTACAACCCCGGTAAGGCTACTTTCACACTAGTGTTCGGGGCTCCGCTTGTGAGTTCCGTTTGAAGGCTCTCACAAGCGGCCCCGAATGGATCTGTACTGGCCTAATGCATTCTGAGTGGATGCGGATCCTCTCAGAATGCATCAGTCTGGCTCCGTTTGTCCTCCGCTCCGCTCAGCAGACGGACACCTGAACGCTGCTTGCAGCTTTCGGATGTCCGTCTGGCCGTGCGGAGGCAAACGGATCCGTCCAGACTTACAATGTAAGTCAATGGGGACGGATCAGTTTGAAGTTGACACAATATGGCTCAATTTTCAAACGTATCTGTCCCCCATTGACTTTTAATGTAAAGTCAAAACGGATCCATTTGCATTTTCTTTTTCATGGTAATGCAAACGGATCCGTTCTGAACGTATTTGAGTGTTTGCATTATAGGTGCGGATCCGTCTGTGCAGATACCAGACGGATCCGCACCTAAACGCAGGTGTGAAAGTAACATAGTACATAAGGCCGAAAAAAGACATTTGTCCATCCAGTTCGGCCTGTCATCCTGCAAGTTGATCCAGAGGAAGGCAAAAAAATACTGTGAGGTAGAAGCCAATTTTCCTCACTTTAGGGGAATAAAAATTCCTTCCCGACTCCAATCAGGCAATCAGAATAAATCCCTGGATCAACGATCTCTCTCTAGTAGCTATAGCCTGTAATATTATTACGCTCCAGAAATACATCCAGGCCCCTCTTGAATTCCTTTATTGTACTCGCCATCACCACCTCCTCAGGCAGAGAGTTCCATAGTCTCACTGCTCTTACCGTAAAGAATCCGCTTCTATGTTTGTGTACAAACCTTCTTTCCTCCAGACGCAGAGGATGTCCCCTCGTCACAGTCACCGTCCTGGGAATGAATAGATGATGGGATAGATCTCTGTACTGTCCCCTGATATATTTATACATAGTAATTAGATCTCCTCTCAGTCGTCTTTTTTTTCTAAAGTGAATAACCCTAATTTTGATAATCTTTCAGGGTACTGTAGTTGCCCCATTCCAGTTATTACTTTAGTTGCCCTCCTATGGACCCTCTCCAGCTCTGCTATGTCTGCCTTGTTCACAGGAGCACAGAACTGTACACAGTACTCCATGTGTGGTCTGACTAATGATTTGTAAAGTGGTAGGACTATGTTCTCATCACGGGCATCTATGCCCCTTTTGATGCAACCCATTATCTTATTGGCCTTGGCAGCAGCTGCCTGACACTGGTTTTTGCAGCTTAGTTTGCTGTTTATTAAAATTCCTAGATCCTTTTCCATGTCAGTGTTACCGAGTGTTTTACCATTTAATAAGTACGGGTGACTTGCATTATTCCTTCTCATGTGCATAACTTTACATTTGTCAGTGTTAAACCTCATCTGCCACTTTTCTGCCCAAGCCTCCAATCTATCCAGATCGCTCTGTAGTAGTATACTGTCCTCTTCAGTGTTAATTGCTTTACACAGTTTAGTGTCATCTGCGAAAATTGATATTTTACTATGCAAGCCTTCTACAGTAGCCTAAGAATGTATGTGTAGCTGAGTCCCTATCACTGTTCAAAGGGAGGATTAGATTCCGCCAGTACCTGCCTAGCAAACGGGCAAGGTATGGCATAAAGTTATGCAAACTTAGTGAGAGTAGCGGGTACATCCACAAGTTCCGCGTTTATGAACAGAAAGATTCCCGGATAGAACCCCCAGAATGCCCCCCCATTCTAGGCGTTAGTGGGAAGATTGTGTGGGACTTATACCAGCATACCCCTGTTCAGGTCCCTAACTGCCGAGGTACTGTGGCTTGTGGCACAGTGCGCAAAAATCAGAGAGGCCTCTAGATCCCTGGTAGGGCAACCACTGAGAATGGGTGAAAATAGTGCTCTCCTCCATGATATCATGCTGGTGGTTAAGGACAAGACTGACGTCCTTGTACTGGACAACATTCACACTAATGCCAGCAACCCTGCTCCTGTACAAGGTACCACTACCACTGTCCTGTATCCTGGACTACAACAGGCACAGGGGAGGGGTGGATCTTTCAGATCAACCTTTGAAGCCCTACAGTGCCACATGAAAAACGAAAGTGTGGTACAAAAAGCTGGCCATGCACATTGTATATTCTGCAGGCCAAAGAGGAACTTTCCTTCAGTTCCAAGAGGTGGTTATGGAGCCCCTAATTTTTCAAACCCAGTACTTCAGTAGGTTACGGTGCCCGTGTTGTACCAGGGCAACATTTTCCAGGTCAAGTCCCCCAGACAATAAGGAAGGGGAGGACCCAAAAAAGATGCAGGGTGTGTTCCAAAAGGAGGATAAAGAAATACACTATTAACTACTGTGAAACCTGCCCTGTGCATGCAGGAGTGTTTCAGAATCTACCACTCATCCATGGAGTATTAATTTCATTTAATCCTTTATGCTCCCTGTAATATTTCCACTTTATATCTCCGATTTAGTCCACCTTACTTTCATATCCACTTTCCAACAACCACTGTGAGACACCTGAAAAGTACCCCTTCCACCACTTAAATTGTTTGTACGGGAGTGCTCTTTCTGAAATGAGGTCACTTCTTGGGGTTTTTCAGGAACTTATTTAATGTGACATGGCAGCTAAAATCCATCTCTGCCAATTTTGGCTTGTCAGCGAAATCCATATTTTGCAGTTTGCCTGCTGTGCGCCCATACAGCAGGCTACTGGCACATATAGGGTGTTTCCTGAATAGGGGGAAAATTGGGAACACATCCTGGGGTGTGTTTTTTTCTTCTCATTTTTCCCCTTGTGGGAAAAAAATTGGGGTCTGCCAGTAATTTTTTCATTTTTACAAATGTGTGCTTTGAAATGCTTTCACAAGTGTTTCTGTCTTCTGTAAAAACACCTGTTTGCTGAATAGTACCCTTTCCACCACTTAAAATGTTAGTAAGGGGGGTGCTCTTTCCGAAATGGGGTCACTTCTTGGGGGGTTTTTCATTTCTGGGGACCTCAGGAATTTATTTAATGCGACATGGCAGCTAAAATCCATGTCTGTTTTTTCAGGCCTGCAAAAAACATATTTTGCACTTTGCCTCTAGAGCCCTGCTTTGCGCCGGTACTGCAGGCTACAAGCACATATGGGGTGTTTGCAAAAGGTGGAGAAAATGGGGAACATATACTGTGGTGCATTTTTTTCCTTTAACCCTTTGTGAAAGTGAAAAATTAGGGTCTGCTAGTAATTATCAATTTTTACAAATGTGTGCTTTAAAATGCTTTCACCAGTGTTTGTCTTCTGTGAGCCACCTGTTTGATGAAAAGTACCCTTTCTACCACTTAAAATGTTCGTCTCGGGGTGCTCTTTCCAAAATTGGGTCACTTTTTGGGAGTTTCCATTTATTTGATGCGACATACGTCTGCCAATTCATGTCTGCAAAATCCATATTTAGCTGTTTGACTCTAGAGCCCTGCCATGCGTCTATACTTAATTTTGTGAGCATATATGGGGTGTTGGCGTATTCAGGGAGGGAAATGGGGAATTGGGTGCATTCTGTCCTGTTACCCTTGTGAAAGTGAAAAATGTGTGTGTAAAGCAACTTTTTCTGGAAAACATTGTAATTTTTCTTTTTCACAGCCAAGCGTTTCCTAATTCTGTGAAACGCCTGATGGGTCAAATGCTCACTACACACCTTGAAATATTCCTTGAGGGGTGTAGTTTCCAGAATGGTGTCACTTTTTGGGGGTTTCCACTGTAGGGGACCTCAGGGTGTCTTCATATGCGACATAGCTCCCAATTACCATTCCAGCTAAATATGCGCTTGAAAAGCCATAAGTTGCTTCATTACTAAACTGTTTCTGATAAAATTGGGGTTTGGAAATGTTCAAAAAAAATTAAATTTCATTTTTAAAATGATCCAAAGATGAAGTGGACATATGGGGAATGTAAAGTAGTAATTTTTTGGAGGTATTACTATATATTATAAAAGTACAAAAATATACATTTTTGGGATATTTTTTTAGAAATGAAATTTTTTGATTCTATTTTACCACTGTCATGAAGTACAATATGTGAGAAGAAAACAATCTCGGAATGGCCTGGATAAGTAAAAGCGGTTTGAAGTTATTACCACATAAAGTGACACGTTTCAGATTTGCTAAAAATGGCCTGGGCAGAAAGGTGAAAAATAGACCGGTCCTTAAGGGGTTAATGATGATCTGTTTGACTTCCATTGAGAGTTCCTTTGACCGCATGTTGTGGGTTCACAGTAACAGCTTCCAAATGCAAAAGCCACACCCGGAATCAACTCCAGACATTTTACCTGCTTAAAGGTGTATTCCCATCACATACAATGGTGGCATATCGCTAGACTATGCCCCCATTGTCTGATAGGTGTGGGTCCCACCTCTGGAACCCACACCTACAAGGAGAAAGGAGCGGGAAGAGTGGTGGCTGGAGGACCCCGGGGTCCGTCCACCACCAATTGTTGCTCCCACACCACGTCTATGGGGCAGATGGAAATAGCCGAGCCATTTTCGGCGGGCCCCATTGAAATAAATGGAGGGTGCCTGCGCATGTGCAGTGCACCCTCCATTAATTTCCCCGATCAGTTCTCGTGTTAGGTGTGGGTCCCAGAGGTGGGACTCGCAGCTATCAGACAATGGGGGCATATTCTAGTGATATGCCCCATTGTATGTGATGGAAATACCCCTTTAATTTATCATAGATTAGTGAGGGAGTAGCCCATGCAACCCATTAACCGCCTCCGGACCGCCTAACGCAGGATCGCGGTCCGGAGGCGGCAGTCCCAGGCAGAGTCACGCATATATGCATCATCTCGCGAGACGCGAGATGACTCGCTTAGCCGGCCCGCGCATGCGCATCGCGGTCCAGCAAAAGTTCGAGGGGGGTCACGTCATCAGCTTGCCAGCCAATGTTCGTGGCTGGCAAGCTGAATATTTTAAAAGAAAACGAATCAGAAGCCAGATAACACATTAAATTTGTAAATATAATGTGTTAAATGGCTTCCCTGCTGAGACCAACCGACGAAAAGGACCAGCAGAGGAGCAGGCATCACAGTGAGTAGCACCAAACACCGCACATAGCCCCAGATCACCCCCCTGCACCCCAATTAACCCCTTGATCACCCCTTCTTGCCCCTGTCAATCACCTAGTGAAAGGAAAAAAGTGATCATTTTTTTCACTGGTATTGACTGTTAGGTTTTAGGGATGGTTTAGGCCCCTTGGTTAGGTAGTTTAGCAATTGTTTAGCGCCCACCGCACCGCAGTCACTTATTCACTGATTAGCGTATCGCTAATCAGCATTTGTACTTTTATAGTATCTGTAAGTGATCAAAACTAATCACAGTCAGATCTATAATGGTATTAGTGTCACCTTAGCTCGCCCTCCACCCAAAACGCAGTGTTTGCCCGATCAGGCCTGATAGGTCACCCACACGTGCGTTCACCCACGCCTGCCCCGCCGCAGTGACAAAAAATATATTTTTTTTGATCACTGCACAATCACTTTACAAGCGCTGCGGCGATAAAAATCAGTTTTGATATTTTTTATCAAGCGCAGCGGCCTCCGGTACTTTGCTAGCCTCCCATTTGTAAGACAGGCTTGCTTTTTTTTTCTTGGGTAGTCTCAGGGAATACCCCTAAATTTAATAGCCCAAATGTCAAACAGGGGATATTCTTCTGAAGAGGCCTACATATACCCATGCTGGGTGAGATAAATATCTTGGTCAAATGCCAACTTTGTAAAAAAAAAAATGGGAAACGTTGTCTTTTGCCTGAGATATTTCTCTCACCCAGCATGAGTATATGTAAAATGACACCCCAAAACACATTCCCCAACTTCTCCTGAGTACGGCGATACCACATGTGTGACACTTTTTTGCAGCCTAGGTGGGCAAATGGGCCCACATTCCAAAGAGCACCTTTCGGATTTCACAGGGCATTTTTTACAGATTTTGATTTCAAACTACTTTGCATGCATTTGGGCCCCTAAAATGCCAGGGCAGTATAACTACCCTACAAGTGGCTCCATTTTGGAAAGAAGACACCCCAAGGTTCTATGCCCATCAGCATATACCTTAGGGTGTCTACTTTCCGAAATGGGGTCATTTGTGGGGTTTTCTACTGTCTGCGCATTGTTAGAACCTCAGGAAACATGACAGGTGCTCAGAAAGTCAGAGCTGCTTCAAAAGGCAGAAATTCACATTTTTGTACCATAGTTTGTAAACGCTATAACTTTTACCCAAACCATTTTTTTTTTTATCAAGAGACATGTAGAACAATACATTTAGTGAAAAATGTATATATGGATGTCGTTTAAAAAAAAAAAAAATTACAACTGAAAGTGAAAAATGTCATTTTTTGGCAAAAATTTCGATTTAATAACAAAAAAAGTAAAAATGTCAGCTGCAATGAAATACCACCAAATGAAAGCTCTATAAGGCTACTTTCACACTAGCGTTCGATCGGATCCGTTCTGAACGGATCCGATCATATTAATGCAGACGGAGGCTCCGTTCAGAACGGATCCGTCTGCATTATATTGGCAAAAAAAAGCTAAGTGTGAAATTAGCCTGAGCGGATCCGTCCAGACTTTTACATTGAAAGTCAATGGGGGACGGATCCGCTTGAAGATTAAGCCATATTGTGGCATCTTCAAACGGATCCGTCCCCATTGACTTACATTGTAAGTCTGGACGGATCCGCACGGCCAGGCGGACACCTGAACGCTGCAAGCAGTGTTCAGGTGTCCGCCTGCTGAGCGGAGCGGAGGCTGAACGCCGCCAGACTGATGCAGTCTGAGCGGATCCGCATCCATTCAGACTGCATCAGGGCTGGACGGAAGCGTTCGGCTCCGCTCGTGAGCCCCTTCAAACGGAGCTCACGAGCGGACAGCCGAACGCTAGTGTGAAAGTAGCCTTAGTGAGAAGAAAAGGAGGTAAAATTCATTTGGGTGGTAAGTTGCATGACCGAGCAATAAACTGTGAAAGTAGTGTAGTGCAGAAGTGTAAAAAGTGGCCTGGTCATTAAGGGGGTTTCAACTGTAATTACTAGACCTTTCTTCCAATTAGGATGTAACTACCCTGAAATAAAGCTGATAGTCTGCACTTTAAGCCCATATTGTTTATATAACTGTATCCTGAATATGTTTTGGTAAACTGCTAAAATGCCAAAACTTGTCACTGTCCAGATATTTCTGGACCTAACTGTATATATATATATGTGTGTGTGTGTGACTGTCTGTTTACCATAGGCCAGTGACGTCACGTGGCCTAGACACAACTCAGCCCGATTCTGAAGAACATCGGCAAGGTCCAAGGTGTCAGACCCACACTGATCAGATGCTGATGACCAGGATAGGTCATCAGTTACAAGCAAACAGAAAACCCATTTAATGCAAGACACTTACTAATGTATTGTGATCGCCTATATTGGCTCCTTTGCTGGCTTGATTCATTTTTCAATCACAATATACACTACTCGTTTCAAGGAAAACTGTCATAGCGGCAGCACAGATATGAAGTGGCCGGGACGGGAGCTGCTGCTCATGCGTGCCTATGTCCGCTCCCATTGACTTTTTCTGATAATGTGAAAGCACGGCCACCGCTGCTAGATTGCAGGCTGTTCGTAACCCATGGAAACGAGCAGTGTATAATGTGATGGAAAACTGAATCAAGTCAGAACATTTTAACAGTCTGAGCTGTTGCTTACTTCATCTCTACGTTTGCCTGTGAATATTTTCATTTTGTGATTTTTTTTTTTATATATTTTTTTTCCAGTCTGTTCCATCAAGTCCATCAAACAGCAGCTCAAGTTCAGACTCCAGCTCAGAGTCAGACTTTGAACCTTCACAAAACCACACCCAAGGTATGCTCCTTTTGTTCGAGGAAACCTATCACCTATTGGCTTTGTCTAAATCCTGGTTATATGCAGTAATCTTGTAGCTATTCGTGACTTAGTAAAAGCTTGCTTTACTTAACCATTTCTGATGCAGACTCTTTCTTATGTACAGAGTGTAGCCTGCTTTTTGGGGTACTGTGATGCCACAGGGCAGCTGTGTTGTACTTGTCCAATAGCTGTGCATTTGCACCCACCTGTCTGCAAACCTATGCTATCAAAAGTTTACCCCTAATGTAGCTACTGACATATTAGACGTCATATGGTTTGAACAGTAACAATAATTTTTATACAGTATCTTTCATAGTTTTTGCATAGCAATCAGTGGGATATTGCAGTGTAGGAACTCTGTTTAAGGCCTCATGCACACTACCTTTGTTTGGGTCCACATCTGAGCCGCATTCACTTGGCCCCTCAAAACAAAAAAAACAAAAAAATGTGCCTGCGTCTTATATTCCACAGTAACTGTGTTTGTCTACTGGCCCATGGCCCCTCACCACTATTTCAGCGTTCTAGGTATTTCTGGGGCTCAAGTGCTCCACTACTCTTTTAGCAGAGGGTAAAGAGTGGTGGGAGGGCTGCTTTCACCACTCATCTCTCTAGGTTGGGAGCAGCTGTCAAGTCAGGAATCATAGCCGGTGAAAGTAGGTGTGCTTTCTTGATGATCACCCCTGTACCCCGGAGCAAAGGGTGGCCCCATGGTGTTTGTATGTAAGAAAGTCAACACGTCCAGATAAAAAAATAAATTAAAAAAACTGTCTCCAGAACTCCGGCAGTCTGTTCGAGCAGTGGAATAGACTGCTGAAGTTCACTGTATCCGGTATAGCCGGATACCACCATGCACTACCGGATCCCCATTCACTGAAATGGGATCCAGCAGAAATCCATCTGCTTGCCGGCATACAGGTCCTTCTCAAAAAATTAGCATATTGTGATAAAGTTCATTATTTTCTGTAATGTACTGATAAACATTAGACTTTCATATATTTTAGATGCATTACACACCAACTGAAGTAGTTCAAGCCTTTTATTGTTTTAATATTGATGATTTTGCCATACAGCTCATGAAAACCCAAATTTCCTATCTCAAAAAATTATCATATTTAATCCGACCAATAAAAGAAAAGTGTTTTTAATACAAAAAAAGTCAACCTTCAAATAATTATGTTCAGTTATGCACTCAATACTTGGTCGGGAATCCTTTTGCAGAAATGACTGCTTCAATGCGGTGTGGCATGGAGGCAATCAGCCTGTGGCACTGCTGGGGTGTTATGGAGGCCCAGGATGCTTCGATAGCGGCCTTAAGCTCATACAGAGTGTTGGGTCTTGCGTCTCTCAACTTTCTCTTCCCAATATCCCACAGACTCTCTATGGGGTTCAGGTCAGGAGAGTTGGCAGGCCAATTGAGCACAGTAATACCATGGTCTGTAAACCATTTACCAGTGGTTTTGGCACTGTGAGCAGGTGCCAGGTCGTGCTGAAAAATGAAATCTTCATCTCCATAAAGCTTTTCAGCAGATGGAAACATGAAGTGCTCCAAAATCTCCTGATAGCTAGCTGCATTGACCCTGCCCTTGATAAAACACAGTGGACCAACACCAGCAGCCCAGACCATCACTGACTGTGGGTACTTGACACTGGACTTCAGACATTTTGGCATTTCCCTCTCCCCAGTCTTCCTCCAGACTCTGGCACCTTGATTTCCGAATGACATGCAAAATTTGCTTTCATCTGAAAAAAGTACTTTGGACCACTGAGCAACAGTCCAGTGCTGCTTCTCTGTAGCCCAGGTCAGGCGCTTCTGCCGCTGTTTCTGGGGAATGCGGCACCTGTAGCCCATTTCCTGCACACGCCTGTACACGGTGGCTCTGGATGTTTCTACTCCAGACTCAGTCCACTGCTTCCACAGGTCCCCCAAGGTCTGGAATCGGTCCTTCTCCACAATCTTCCTCAGGGTCCGGTCACCTCTTCTCGTTGTGCAGCGTTTTCTGCCACACGTTTTCCTTCCCACAGACTTCCCACTGAGGTGCCTTGATACAGCACTCTGGGAACAGCCTATTCGTTCAGAAATTTCTTTCTGTTTCTTACCCTCTTTCTTGAGGGTGTCAATGATGGCCTTCTGGACAGCAGTCAGGTCGGCAGTCTTACCCATGATTGCGGTTTTGAGTAATGAACCAGACTGGGAGTTTTTAAAAGCCTCAGGAATCTTTTTCAGGTGTTTAGAGTTAATTAGTTGATTCAGATGATTAGGTTAATAGCTCGTTTAGAGAACCTTTTCATGATATGCTAATTTTTTGAGATAGGAATTTTGGGTTTTCATGAGCTGTATGCCAAAATCATCAATATTAAAACAATAAAAGGCTTGAACTACTTCAGTTGGTGTGTAATGAATCTAAAATATATGAAAGTCTAATGTTTATCAGTACATTACAGAAAATAATGAACTTTATTACAATATGCTAATTTTTTGAGAAGGACCTGTATATGCCGGATACAGTGACTGGAGTGCTGGAGCTCACAACTAGTGTTGAGCAAAACGAAATTCGGATGCTTCGTTAACCACTTTCCGTCCGCCCATAGGATATAAACGTCCTATGGGTGTATCTCTATTTCTGAATAGACGTTTTAAAACGTCCGTTCAGAAACTGCAGCTGCACGCTAATCGTGCAGCTGCTGATCGGGTTGCCCGCTGTCAGTGACAGCAGGGCAACCCAGAGAGAAGGCAGGGACAGTGCCCAGGTGTCCCTGCCTTTTAGATCGCTGCATGCCCATGTGCTTCCTGTTCCAGCCCGGTGGGCATGTGACCGCCGGGACCGGAGAGTGCAGGAGCTGTGTGAGGTCTTTCACAGACCTCGATCAGCCCTGCACTAAGGCTGTACAGCGCTGTATTGCGCTGTACAGCCTCTCTGGGGGGTGCATTTCTCCTGTAACTGGGGCTACTATGTCAGCCACAGTTACAGGAGAAATCAACAGTGAAAAAAAAAAAGAAAAAGTGAAGTAAATGTCCCCCAGAGGTCTTGTATGACCTTATGGGGGACGAAAAGTGTAAAATAAAAAAATAAGTAAAGGGTTGAAAAAAAATAAAAATAAAAAAAAATAATTCACATGTAAAAAAAAAAAAAGTCCCCAAGTAAGGAATAAAACGTGAATCTTAAGCAGAGTAAAAGATTCTGCGGAGAAGGAGGGGAGACACAAAATCTTAGTATATTCCATAGTTTCTGTTCATCGAGCCATTTGGCAAATTTTATGATGCAATTGCTTTTTTTTCTAAAAATGAGACCCAATAAAATGGACAAAAAAATAAAATATATCATATGTACCCAAAAATAGTACTAATAAAACTGGCACCTTATCACCTAGTTTCCAAAATGGGGTCACTTCTTGGGAGTTTCTACTGTAAGGGTGCATCAGGGGGCTTCAAATGGAACATGGCATCTAAAAACCATGTGGAGTTCCTTTTCTTCTGCGCCCTGCCGTGTGCCCATACAGCAGTTTATGACCACATGTGGGGTGTTTCTGTAAACCGCAGAATCTGGGTAATAAATATTGAGTTTTGTTTGGCTGTTAGCCATCGATATGTTAAAGAATTTTTTTTATTAAAATGGAAAATCTGCCCAAAAAGTTAAATTTAAAAATTTGATCTCCATTTTTCTTTAATTCTTGTGGAACGCCTAAAGGGTTAACAAAGTTTGTAAAATCGGTTTTGAATATCTTGAGGGGTGTAGTTTGTACAATGGGGTCATTTATGGGGGTATCCACTATGTAAGCCCCACAAAGTGACTTCAGACCTGAACTGGTCCTTAACCATTTCAACCCCGCTAGCTCAAACCCCCTTCATGACCAGGCCACTTTTTACACTTCGGCACTACACTACTTTCACAGTTTATCGCTCAGTCATGCAACTTACCACCCAAATGAATTTTACCTCCTTTTCTTGTCACTAATAGAGCTTTCATTTGGTGGTATTTCATTGCTGCTGACATTTTAACTTTTTTTGTTATTAATCAAAATGTAACGATTTTTTTGCAAACAAATGACATTTTTCACTTTCAGCTGTAAAATTTTGCAAAAAAAAAAACGACATCCATATATAAATTTTTCGCTAAATTTATTGTTCTACATGTCTTTGATAAAAATAAAAAAAAATGTTTGGGCAAAAAAAAAATGGTTTGGGTAAAAGTTATAGCGTTTACAAACACTATTGTACAAAAATGTGAATTTCCGCTTTTTGAAGCAGCTCTGACTTTCTGAGCACCTGTCATGTTTCCTGAGGTTCTACAATGCCCAGACAGTAGAAAACCCCCACAAATGACCCCATTTCGGAAAGTAGACACCCTAAGGTATTCGCTGATGGGCATAGTGAGTTCATAGAACTTTTTATTTTTTGTCACAAGTTACCGGAAAATGATGATTTTTTTTTTTTTTTTTTCTTACAAAGTCTCATATTCCACTAACTTGTGACAAAAAATTAAAAATTCTAGGAACTCGCCGTGCCCCTCACGGAATACCTTGGGGTGTCTTCTTTCCAAGATGGGGTCACTTGTGGCGTAGTTATACTGCCCTGGCAATTTAGGGGCCCAAATGTGTGAGAAGTACCTTGCAATCAAAATGTGTAAAAAATGGCCTGCGAAATCCGAAAGGTGCACTTTGGAATATGTGCCCCTTTGCCCACCTTGGCTGCAAAAAAGTGTGACACATCTGGTATTGCCGTACTCAGGAGAAGTTGGGGAATGTGTTTTGGGGTGTAATTTTACATATACCCATGCTGGGTGAGAGTAATATCTTGGCAAAAGACAACTTTTCCCATTTTTTTATACAAAGTTGGCATTTGACCAAGATATGTGTCTCACCCAGCATGGGTATATGTAAAATGACACCCCAAAACACATTCCCCAACTTCTCCTGAGTACGGCGATACCAGATGTGTGACACTTTTTTGCAGCCTAGATGCGCAAAGGTGCCCAAATTCCTTTTAGGAGGGCATTTTTAGACATTTGGATCCCAGACTTCTTCTCACACTTTCGGGCCCCTAAAATGCCAGGGCAGTATAAATACCCCACATGTGACCCCACTTTGGAAAGAAGACACCCCAAGGTATTCAATGAGGGGCCTGGCGAGTTCATAGAATTTTTATTTTTTTTGCATAATTTAGCGGAAATTGATTTTTTTTTTTTTTTTTTTCCCTCACAAAGTCTCACTTTCCGCTAACTTAGGACAAAAATTTCAATCTTTCATGGACTCAATATGCCCCTCACGGAATACCTTGGGGTGTCTTCTTTCCGAAATGGGGTCACATGTGGGGTATTTATACTGCCCTGGCTTTTTAGGAGCCCTAAAGCGTGAGAAGAAGTCTGGAATATAAATGTCTATAAAAATGTTTACGCATTTAGATTCCGTGAGGGGTATGGTGAGTTCATGTGAGATTTTATTTTTTGACACAAGTTAGTGGAATATGAGACTTAGTAAGAAAAACAAACAAAAAAAATATATACAGTGGATGAAATAATTATTTGACCCCTCACTGATTTTGTAAGTTTGTCCAATGACAAAGAAATGAAAAGTCTCAGAACAGTATCATTTCAATGGTAGGTTTATTGTAACAGTGGCAGATAGCACATCAAAAGGAAAATCGAAAAAATAACTTTAAATAAAAGATAGCAACTGATTTGCATTTCATTGAGTGAAATAAGTATTTTGAACCCTCTAACAAAAAAAGACTTAATACTTGGTGGAAAAACCCTTGTTTGCAAGCACAGAGGTCAAACGTTTCTTGTAATTGATGACCAAGTTTGCGCACATTTTAGGAGGAATGTTGGTCCACTCCTCTTTGCAGATCATCTCTAAATCCCTAAGGTTTCGAGGCTGTCTCTGTGCAACTCTGAGCTTGAGCTCCCTCCATAGGTTTTCGATTGGATTAAGGTCCGGAGACTGACTAGGCCACTCCATGACCTTAATGTGCTTCTTCTTGAGCCACTCCTTTGTTGCCTTTGCTGTATGTTTTGGGTCATTGTCGTGCTGGAACACCCATCCACGACCCATTTTCAGTTTCCTGGCAGAGGGAAGGAGGTTGTCGCTCAGGATTTCACGATACATGGCTCCGTCCATTTTCCCGTTTATGCGAATAAGTTGTCCTGTGCCCTTAGCAGAAAAGCACCCCCAAAGCAAAATGTTTCCACCCCCATGCTTGACGGTGGGGACGGTGTTTTGGGGGTCATAGGCAGCATTTTTCTTCCTCCAAACACAGCGAGTTGAGTTAATGCCAAAGAGCTCTATTTTGGTCTCATCAGACCACAGCACCTTCTCCCAGTCACTCTCTGAATCATTCAGGTGTTCATTGGCAAACTTCAGACGGGCCTGCACATGTGCCTTCCTGAGCAGGGGGACCTTGCGAGCCCTGCAGGATTTTAATCCATTGCGGTGTAATGTGTTTCCGATGGTTTTCTTGGTGACTGTGGTCCCTGCTAATTTGAGGTCATTAACTAACTCCTCCCGTGTAGTTCTAGGATGCTTTTTCACCTTTCTCAGAACCATTGACACCCCACGAGGTGAGATCTTGCGTGGAGCCCCAGAGCGAGGTCGATTGATGGTCATTTTGTGCTCCTTCCATTTTCGAACAATCGCACCAACAGTTGTCACCTTCTCTCCCAGCTTCTTGCTAATGGTTTTGTAGCCCATTCCAGCCTTGTGCAGGTCTACAATTTTGTCTCTGACATCCTTGGACAGCTCTTTGGTCTTTCCCATGTTGGAGAGTTTGGAGTCTGCTTGATTGATTGATTGATTCTGTGGACAGGTGTCTTTTATACAGGTGACTAGTTAAGACAGGTGTCCTTAATGAGGGTGACTAATTGAGTAGAAGTGTCTAACCACTCTGTGGGAGCCAGAACTCTTAATGGTTGGTAGGGGTTCAAATACTTATTTCACTCAATGAAATGCAAATCAGTTGCTATCTTTTATTTAAAGTTATTTTTTCGATTTTCCTTTTGATGTGCTATCTGCCACTGTTACAATAAACCTACCATTGAAATGATACTGTTCTGAGACTTTTCATTTCTTTGTCATTGGACAAACTTACAAAATCAGTGAGGGGTCAAATAATTATTTCCGCCACTGTATTTCCACTAACTTGGGCCAAAAAAATGTCTGAATGGAGCCTTACAGGGGGGGTGATCAATGACAAGGGGGGTGATCAATGACAGGGGGGTGATCACCCATATAGACTCCCTGATCACCCCCCTGTCATTGATCACCCCCCTGGTAAGGCTCCATTCAGACGTCCGTATGATTTTTACGGATCCATGGATACATGGATCGGATCCGCAAAACACATGCGGACGTCTGAATGGAGCCTTACAGGGGGGTGATCAATGACAGGGGGTGATCAGGGAGTGTATATGGGTGATCACCCCCCTGTCATTGATCACCCCCCTGTAAGGCTCCATTCAGACGTCCGTATGATTTTTACGGATACATGGATCGGATCCGCGAAACACATGCGGACGTCTGAATGGAGCCTTACAGGGGGGTGATCAATGACAGGGGGTGATCAGGGAGTGTATATGGGTGATCACCCGCCTGTCATTGATCACCCCCCTGTAAGGCTCCATTCAGACGTCCGCATGTGTTTTGCGGATCCGATCCATGGATCCGTAAAAATCATACGGACGTCTGAATGGAGCCTTTCAGGGGGGTGATCAATGACAGGGGGTGATCAATGACCGGGGGTAATCAGGGAATCTATATGGGTGATCACCCGCCTGTCATTGATCACCTCCCTGTAAGGCTCCATTCAGACGTCCATATGTGTTTTGCGGATCCGATCCATGTATCCGTTTATCAGTAAAAATCATACGGACGTCTGAACGGAGCATGACAGGGGGGGTGATCAATGACAGGGGGGGTGATCAGGGAGTCTATATGGGGTGATCATGGGTTCATAAGGGGTTAATAAGTGACGGGGGGGGGGGGGGTGTAGTGTAGTGTTTGGTGCTACTTTACACATCTAACTTCCGAAGTTATTCAAAAAAGTATTTGTGAATAACTAACTTGGGCTCATCGGAGCCCATACATTCTAATACCATAAGGAGACTGATCTCCGTACGTATTATTCTGAAGTTTAGAACAAAGCAACTTCGAATGAAGCATCCGAAGCTTGCTTCGCTCAACACACATGAGAACGTGGCCTTACATGTATATTTTGAATGACATGACAGCAGTTACTTAGGGCCTTGATGTAATTACCCATAGACTGTAGAATTGTTTTTCCTGTAAAGCAGTATATAAAAGCCTCCTCCTTTATCCAGGGAATGTCACTGTATATGTTCAGTAGACAGGATTTTCTCTAAACACACTGGATGTAGCTGTTAGGTTATTCTAGGAGAACCATAGGTTGAGGACCACTTCTTAATGGCATGCTGCACTGGGGAGGTTTACAGTCTTTCCACACGATTTGCCTCACGAGCCATAAAATAAAGCCAGATGTAAATTTCTATTTTATAAGGAGCAACTGCGTGAATCTGAAAAGCAAGTCACATCCTTTCTTTTGAAAGAGCTGCATATGTAAATCTTGAAAATGTACTAATATCATTTTATTTTATTTTTTGCTTTCTAGGTCCTTTGAGGTCTATGGTGGAAGGCCTTCAGTCAGAAGAGTCAGATGATGACAGTTCAGGTGGCGATGAGGCAGCTGTCAAGAATAAAACCGCAGGTTGTGATTCTCGGTAAGCAGTAAAAAGCAAAAATGACAGTAACTTATAAGCGCAAAGAATATGCATCAAGGTATCTATTTTTGAAGTATGATGGTCCAGGTCAGTGATGGTGAACCTTTTAGAGGGCGAGTGTCCAAACTGCATTCCAAAACCCACTTATTTATCACAAAGTGCCAACACTGCAATTTAACCTGAATATTACAGTCCAATATAGTATATCTTTCATGTACTTTATCATTGCCTGCATTTAATTCAGCAGTAGCCCGCTCAAAGCGACCAGTAACAAAGCTTTTTTCTGCAAGGAACTTTGTTATTGGTTGTTTCAGGCAACAGCAGCATCACTGCGCTGCCTGTGCCATTCATAGAGCCCCCTGGGCTAATGAATGGCAGGAAAAGTCTGAGGCATATTGATGCACCATATAGACTGTTTCCAGGGCACACGTGCCCACAGAGAGGGCTCAGAGTGCCCCTCTCGCACATGTGCCATAGGTTCGCCATCACTGGGCTAGGTTTATAGCTGTGCCTGTTAAAGGGGTTGTCTCACTTAAGCAAATGTCATTTATCATGTAGACAAAATTAAATACAAGACTCTTACTAATGTATTGTGATTGTCCATATTGCTTCCTTTGCTGGCTGGATTAATTTATACACTGCTTATTTCCATGGTTATAACCACCCTACAATCCAGCTGTGGTGGCTGTGCTTGTGCACTGTAGGAAAAGGCGCTGACCTCTCTGGTGGCCGAGACCGCAGGAGTGTGCATAGCCCGCTTCTCTTTCCTGTAGTTTGCAAGCACGGCCACCACAGCTGGATTAAAGGGTGGTTGTAACCATGGAAACGAGAAGTGTATTATGCGATGGAAAACCGAATCAAGCCAGCAAAGGAGGCAATGCAGGGCTCCAGATGGCGACCAAAATGGTCGCCAATGCAACTTAGAATTTACAAATGCAACTTTTTAGTCTTGTCGCCATTTGCGACTAGACCCACCGCCGCAGCTCTGCAGTTGAATACAGCAGCGGACATAGGAGCTGATAGTTCTCTGCCCCGCCGCCGATGTTCTTCTCAGCAGCGCAGTGGAGAAGGAGTCTCTCCCTCTCCCCTGTGCCGCTGCCGACACCGCCAATAGGAAGAGAGATGGGAGGAGGAGGGGAGGGGCTGTGGCCACTGTGCCACCAATGAAGATAATTGACCTGTTAGTACAAATACAGGAGGCGGGTGCCGGAATCAAATAGCCCGGGACACGACTTCTGACAGGGAGCTGCGCTCAGCGACAGTTGAGTTTAACCCTTCAGGTGCAGGACCTGAGGGGTTAACTGCAGCGGATCGCAGCTTCCTGTCATAGAGGTCGGGTGCCGGCTATTTGATTCCGGCACCCGCCTCCTGTATTTGTATTAACAGATCAGTCATCTTGATTGGTGGCGCAGTGCGCCCCCCCCCCCCAACACCCCCAGTATAATAAACATTTGTGGCACAGTGCGCATTGCAAGAATGAATCCATCTCTCCACTTGTCATGCGGACAGACTGATCCGTCTTGTATCTTTTTACACATTTTCACCGGTCTGCGCATGCCGGTGTTTTGAATGCCGGATCTGGCACTAATGCATTCCTATGGGGAAAAATGCCGGATCCTGCATTCAGGCAAGTCTTCAGTTTTTTAGGCCGGAGATAAAAACCGTAACATGCTATGGTTTTCTCTTTTGTCTGATCAGTCAAAAAGACTGAACTGAAGACCTCCTGATGCATCCTGAACGGATTACTCTCCATTCAGAATGCATTAGGATAAAACTGATCAGTTATTTTCCGGTATTGAGCCCCTAGGACGGAACTCAGTGCCGGAAAAGAAAAACGCTAGTGTGAAAGTACCCTAAAATATTAAATTTAAATACCCCCTTTCCCAATTTTACATATAAAATATATAAACAATAAATATATTACATAGCGCTGCGTCTTTTTTTAGCGTGGTATTGAGTATCGCAATACTTTTTTATTGTGACGAAAGCGAATCAAAATTTTGGTATCTAAACAACCCTACGCCGATCTGATCGGCGTAGCGTTGTCATGATACCAAAATTTTGATTTGGTTTCGATTTGGCGACAAAAAATTTCATTTGGTTCCTAAATTTTTCAGTTCAGGAGCCAATGGCTACTAGGTATTTATTTAGTCTGGAGCACTGCAATATGGACAATCACAATACATTAGTAAGTGCCTTATATTAAGTTTCTCTACATGATAATTGCCATTTGCTGAAATGAGACAACCCCTTTAAGGTCAAGTGTACAACTGACCATTTAGATGTTGGATGAACTCATCTAGCCACACAGACTGTATCTGTATCTATATAAACATTGTTTATGTAGCCAGAACAAAAGATAGTTAATAGTTTTTTTCTCATTCCAAGAGCCATAACTTTTTTTTCCCATCAATGTAGTCGTATGAAGGCTTGTTTTTGCGAGACAAGTTGTAGTTTTTAATGGCATACTTTGTTACATTTAAAGGTTATGGCCTTTTTTGAATAATTTTATTTATTTGTTATTATTTTTTATTATTTTTTTTATAATGTATACAAAAGGAGCCCCTATATAAGTCAATAACGCCCAAAAAAGGGGAAAAAAATGGCTTTTCAAAAATGCTTGTATTGTGTAAAACTGAAATAAAATAAAAAAAATTAGGTGTCACGATGTCCGTAACAACCTGCTCTATAAAAAATAACGCCGTAAAAAAAAAAAAAAAAACACTTTTTTTTAAAAAATCACTTTACATCACAAAAGTGTAATAATAAGCGGTCAAAAAGTCATAGGTGCCCCAAAATGGTACCAATCAAACGCGTCTTCTCATCCCGCAAAAAAATGAGAAAATTGACACACAAACTAGATATTTTTTTTTTCCCTCAAAAATGCTTTTATTGTGTAAAACTGAAAAAAAAAATAAAAAATTTAGGTGTCTCCATGTCCATAACAATATTGTACATTGTAAAAGATAAAAACTGTGCCAGAACAGCCATTGTTTGGTTAGCTTGCCTCACAAAAAGCGTGGTAGATATATAGCGAATTGGAGTAACTTGGAACTGAACCTGAGTTTTTTTTTTTTTTTTTTTTTTTTTTTACAGTAGAAATTAATTTTTGAAGTCAAGACTTCACGAAGTAATACCTTTTGGCTTAGGCTTCTTTCACACTTGCGTTGTCCGGATCCGGCGTGTACTCCACTTGCCGGAATTACACGCCGCTCCACTTGCCGGAATTACACGCCGGATCCGGAAAAACGCAAGTGTACTGAAAGCATTTGAAGACTGATCCGTCTTCAAAATGCTTTCAGTGTTACTATGGCACCCAGGACGCTATTAAAGTCCTGGTTGCCATAGTAGTAGTGGGGAGCGGTATACTTACAGTCCGTGCAGCTCCCGGGGCGCTCCAGAGTGACGTCAGAGCGCCCCATGCGCATGGATCATGTGATCCATGCGATCACGTCATCCATGCGCTTGGGGCGCCCTGACGTCACTCTGGAGCGCCCCGGGAGCCGCACGGATGGCAAGTATGCTGCTCCCCACTACACTTTACCATGGCTGCCAGGACTTTAGCGTCCCGGCAGCCATGGTAACCATTGAGAAAAAGCTAAACGTCGCATCCGGCAATGCGCTGAAACGGCGTTTAGCTTAAGGCCGGATCCGGATCAATGCCTTTCAATGGGCATTCATTCTGGATCCGGCCTTGCGGCAAGTGTTCCGGATTTTTGGCCGGAGCAAAAAGCGCAGCATGCTGCGCTATTTGCTGCGGCCAAAAAACGTTCCGTTCCGGAACGGAAGGCATCCTGATGCATCCTGAAGGACGGACTGTCCATTCAGAATGCATTAGGATAATCCTGATCAATATTCTTCCGGCATAGAGCCCCGACGACGGAACTCTGCCAGAAGAAAAGAACGCAGATGTGAAAGAGCCCTTATCTGAGCAATACATTCTAATACTGTGCGAATCGACTTTTGATGTTTTGGCAGTACTTTCCATTAATATGCTTGGATACAGTACTCTGTGAGCAACCAGCTTCTTTAACTGTGACCTTTTGTGGATTATCTGCCTTGTCTTCTGGACAACCGTTAAGTCAGCAGTCTTCCCATGATGGGGAGTTTACTGAACCAGACTGGAGGGACAATTTAGAGGCTTAGGAAACCTTTCAGGTTTCGTTTGTTGATTAGCTGATTAGAGTGTGACACCATGAGTCTACAATATTGATTATTTTTATTTAGTTTTTTTTTAAATTTTTCTAATTTACTAATACTTAAATTTATTGAGAAGCACCTGTATACCAAAGAAAACTACAAGTCGTCCTGCAAAAAGCAAGACCTCGCACAGATCCATAGAAATAAAAATAAAAAAGTTATGGGTCTTGGAATGCGGCAATGAAAAAAAATTACATATTTATTTTTAAAGGGATTTTATTGTGTAGAAGCAGTAATACGTGAAAAAAAATCTGTGTCACTGTAATCGTACTGACCCGTAGAATAAAGTTACTTATGCCATAATGTAAAAAATCTGCGATATTGATGTTTTTCCCACCCACCCGAGAAATCGTTAAAGGGGTTGTCTCACTTCAGCAAATTACATTTGTCATGTCGAGAAAAGTTAATACAAGGCACTTACTAATGTATTGTGATTGTCCAGATTGCCTCATTTGCTCCCTGGATTCATTTTTCCATCATATTATACACTGCTCATTTCCATAGTTATGACCACCCTGCAATCCATTAATGATGGTCGTGCTTGTACAGTATAGGAAAAAGCATTGGCCTCTTTGGTGGCTGGGACTATGGGAGTGCGCATAGTCCAGCACTTTTTCCTGTAGTGTGTAAGAACGACCACCACTGCTGGATTGCAGGGTGGTCATAACTCCTGGAAATGAGCAGTGTATAATGTGATGGAAAAATTAATCCAGCCAGCAAAGGAGGCAATATGGAGAATCACAATACATTAGTAAGTGCCTTGGATGAACTTTATAAATGTCATTATAAAATGACATTTACTAAAGAGATACAACTCCTTTTAATGAAACTTAAAGTGGCTCTGTCAGCAGGATCAATCCTATTAGAGCAGGCATATAGCCTGGTAGGGTTGATCCAGGTGGATGGGAAAAACTTCAATATCTCAGTTTTTACGTTGTGGCGTAAGTAACTTTATTCTCTGGGTGAGTACGATTACAGTGACACTTCTATGTTGTTTTTTTTGCATATTACTACTTCTACACAATAAAATCCCTTTCTTTAAAAAAAAAAATTTTTTTTTCATTGCTGCATCCAAAGACCCACAACTTTATTTATTTTTCTTTCTATGGATCTGTGTGAGGTCTTGCTTTTTGCCGGATGACTTGTAGTTTTCTTTGGCATAAAGGTGCTCTTAATAAATGTAAGTATTAGTAAATTTGAATAATTGTAAAAAAAAGTTCAATATTGTAGACTCATGGTGTCACACTCTGAAAGGTTTCCTAAGCCTTTAAAGGGAACCTGTCACCAGGATTTTGGGTATAGAGCTGAGGACATGGTTTGCTAGATGGCCACTAGCACCTCTTCAATATCCAGTCCCCATAGCTCTGTGTGCTTTTATTGTGTAAAAAAATTGATTTGATACATATGCAAATTAACATAAAAGAGTCATATCTTACTTGTGTGACCAGAGAAGAGTCATATTTTCAAGCTCTGACTCATCTCAGGTTAATTTGCATATGCATCAAATCGGTTTTTAAACACAATAAAAGCACTCAGAGCTATGGGGACTGGGTATTGCGGATGTGCTAGTGACCATCTAGCAACCCATGTCCTCAGCGCTATACCCAAAATCCTGGTGACAGGTTCCCTTTAAATAGTCCCTCTGGTTCAGTAGGCTACACAATTCTGGGAATACTGCTCACTTAACAGTTTTCCAGAATAGGGTTGTTGCGATACTAAAATTTAGATACCATAAAAAAGTATTGCGATACTCAATACCATTCGATCTACCATTCGATAGATTTTTTTAAATACAGTCCTGATCAAAAGTTTCCGACCACTTGAAAAATGGCAAAAAAACATATTTTACATTGTTTGATCTTAATAAGGTTCCAAGTATAGCTTCAACATGCAACAAGAAGAAATGAGAGTGAGACAAAACATTTTTTGAGCATTCAATTAATTGAAAATAACAAACTGAAACAGGCTGTTTTTCAGCTGATCCAAATTTTATGACCACGTGCCTTTTAAAAGGCCAAATCTGTGCAAAGATGTGGATTCATTGTCATTTTCTGTCAGGTAGTCACACGTTGTGATGGCAAAGGCAAAAAAACTCTCCCTTTTTGAACGTGGTCGGGTTGTTGAACGTGAGGGTTATGGAACACAAAAGTCAAGTGGAAGACACAAAAAAATGTCATCAGCACTGAGCCGGAGGATCCAATTGGCTGTCTGTCAAGACACTGGACGATCCTCAACCAACATTACCCTTACTGGTGCTGACTGCAGACGGCATCTGAGACTGAAGGGCTTCAAAAACAAAAAACGTCTTCAAAGGCCTCGTCTCCTTGAACGCCACAGAACTGCTCGTTTGGACTTTGCAAGAGAGAGCACCAAACATAGGACATTCAAAGGTGGAAGAAAGTTTTATTCTCTGATGAGAAAAAATTTAACCTTGATGGTCCTGATTGTTTCCAATGTTACTGGCATGACAAGCAGATCCCACCTGGGATGTTTTCTACGCTCAACAGTGGAGGGGTCGCCATAATGGTCTGGGGTGCTTTTTCCTTCAGTGGAACAATGGAGCTTCAGGAAGTGCAGGGGCGTCAAACGGCCGCTGGCTATGTCCAGATGTTGCAGAGAGATTTCCTCATGACTGAGGGCCCTCGTCTGTGTGGTAACGACTGGGTTTTTCAACAGGACAACGCTACAGTACACAATGCCCGCAGGACAAGGGACTTCTTCCAGGAGAATAACATCACTCTTTTGGCCCATCCTGCGTGTTCCCCTGATCTAAATCCAATTGAGAACATTTGGGGATGGATGGCAAGTGAAGTTTACAAAAATGGACAACAGTTCCAGACAATAGATGGCCTTCGTGTGGCTGTCTTCACCACTTGAAGAAATGTTCCTATTCACCTCATGGAAACACTTGCATCAAGCATGCCGAAACAAATTTTTGAAGTGATAAACAATTTCATTAAATTGAATGCTCAAAAAATGTTTTGTCTCGCTCCCATTTCTTCTTGATGCATGTTGAAGCTCTACTTGGAACCTTGTTAAGATCCAGCCATGCTAAATATGTTTGTTTGTTTTTTTTGCCATTTTTCAAGTGGTCTTATACTCTTGATCAGGACTGTATTTTAATAGTTTGGACTTTTCAGACGTGTCGATATGTGATATGTATATTTTTTATATATTTGATATGTAAAATTGGGAAAGGGGGTGATTTATACTAGGGATCGACCGATATAGATTTTTTTAGGGCCGATACAGATAATCTGAACTTTCAGGTCGATAGCTGATAATTTATTCCGATATTCTGTGAATTTTCATTTTTGCTAAAAAAAATTAAAATAATCCTACAAAAATCTGTTTTTTTATTATAATTTTTGAAAATAATTTTTTTTACTATTAGCCCCCTTAGGGACTGGAATCCTTGTCCTATTCACCCTAATAGATCTCTGTCACGGTGAATAGGACCTCACACTGTCCCTGCTGCTCTGTGCATAGTGCACACAGCAGCAAGGGAGCAGACTGTGGCAGCCAGTGCTTCAATAGCGTCCTGGCTGCCATGGTAACCGATCGGAACTTCCACTGAGGAGGAGGGGAGAGGGGACCCTGCAGCCACTGCCACCAATGATTAATACTGGGGGGCTTGGGTAGGGGGGTGCACTGCACCACCAATGATTCATACTGGGACTTGGGGGGGCGCACTGCTCTCATTAACTCATAATGCTCTCATTAATTCATATACAGGAGGAGGAAGCTGGCTGCAGAATCGCATAGCTGGCTCCCGACCTCTCTGAGCGGTAGCTGCGATCCGCGGCAGTTAACCCCTCAGTGGCCACAGCCCCACCCCTCCTCTTGTCCTCCCTCCTCTAATTGGCGGCAGCAGCACAGGGGGTAGGGAGACACTGCTTCCTTCTTCCCTGTGCTGCTGAGGGAACACAGAGCACTGTCAGCAGCGTGATCCTTGTTCCCAATACGTTATCGGTATATCGGCAAAATAGATGCCGATAATGTTCAAAATCCTGAATATCGGCCGATTAATATCGGTAAAACCGATAATCGGTCGATCCCTAATTTATACTTAATAATTTGGTGAGGTTTTTTAAACTTTTTTCTTTTTACTTTTTATTTAATAACTATTAGCCCCCTTAGGGGCTAGAACCTGGGATCTTTTTATCCCTTATCCCAGTGATAGCTAACCTTGGCACTCCAGCTATGGTGAAACTACGACTCCCAGCATGCTCCATTTATTTCTATACAGTTCTGAGAGCAGAAATCTTGGGAGTTGTATGGAGTGCCAAGGTTAGCCATCACTGTCTTATCCTATTCACCCTAATAGAGATCTGTTAGGATGAATAGGACCTCACACTCTTGTACACACAGCAGCAGGGAGCTTACCGTGGCAGCTAGGGCTTCAGTAGCGTCCTGGCTGCCATGGTAACCGATCGGAGCCCCAGGATTGCACTGCTGGGGCTCCGATCAGAAGCTGCCACAGCACCAATGAGGAGGAGAGGACCCTGTGGCCACTGCCACCGATGATTTTAATGGTGGGGGGAAGGGGGGGCACTGCGCCACCAATGGTAAATAACCTTTAATACAAGAGGCGGGTGCCAGCATCAGAATCACATAGCTGGGAGCTGCTATCAGTGGCAGTTAACCCCTTAGGTGCCGCACCTGAGGGGTTAACTGCCGCTGATCGCAGCTCCCAGCTATGCGATTCTGCTGCTGGCACCCGTCTCCTGTATTAAAGGTTAACTTTCGTTGGTGGCGCAGTGCGCCTGCCCCTCCTCTGCCCCTCTCTTTTCTTATTGGCAGCAGCAGCGGCACAGGAGAACACGGCAGCAGCGCGCTTCATGTTCTCTGATGCTAGGCTGAGCGTTTTTCGCTGATGTTTGTAAACCTTTAGTTTTTTTCATCAAGCGCATCAAAACGCATTGCACCCACGCAGAAAAAAAACTGAACAACTGAACGCAATCGCAGACAAAACTGACTGAACTTACTCCGTATCCTCTGTGTGAAAGAGGCCTAAAGCCTCCAATTCGGGATGGCCAGCCCCCTTTATCACCTTTTTATATTGTAGATAACGCTTCCCCATTCTAGCATGTCCCTGTTTCCAAATGAATTCTCTAGTGAGAATATCCTTCATAAAAAAAATCTGGAGTTACCAATGGACTGTTCCGAAAAAGCTATAAAGCTTGTGGGAGCAAAACATTTTTTTAACAGACTTATTTTTGCCTCCACCTTCTTAGAAATAATAATAATAAATAATGTTTTAATTTTTATATATATATATATATATATATATATATATATATATATATATATATTATAAATAATTTGTTATACACATACCTTGCTACCTGGAAAGAAATCTTGCGGAGGTCTCAGCTCTCTAGGAAGTATCGTTCCCGAGATATTCCCAAAAAATGACCGCCCCTTTAACGGTGGCCGCCCCTTTAATGGTGAACTCTACGGCGACCACCCCTTTAATAGTGGCCCCTGCCCCCCATGCATGTAGCAGTGTAGTTGTGCCGTCATACGTCATGTGACTGAATATTTCAGGACCTGCGAACTGCTAAAACCTGTGATTAGTTGTTATGGCAACCTGAAGTAGGACCTGCAAGCTTCTATTGGCTGAAAAGGGACATGTGACTGTGTGTGTATGGCAGTTAGGATTTAAGTGAAAGGCTGGCATGCTTGTATTGGCTAATGCAGGTCATTTTTTGGGAATATCTCAGAAACGGTACGTCCTGGGGAGCTGTGACCCTCCCTCCCCCCCACAAGATTTCTTTCCAGGTAGCAAGGGATGTGTATACTAAGTTTAGTTGAAATTAATGGTTGCGTTTTCGAGTTTTCACGTAAAATACGCGCACACACACACACGTCCTTTTTTTTATTTTTATGTACAGCCAGGTCCATAAATATTGGGACATCGACACAATTCTAACATTTTTGGCTCTATAAACCACCACAATGGATTTTAAATGAAACAAACAAGATGTGCTTTAACTGCAGACTATCGGCTTTAATTTGAGGGTATTTACATCCAAATCAGGTGAACGGTGTAGGAATTACAACCGTTTGCATATGTGCCTCCCACTTGCCAAGGAACCAAAAGTAATGGGACATAATAATAATCATAAATCAAACTTTCACTTTTTAATACTTGGTAGCAAATCCTTTACTGTCAATTACAGCCTGAAGTCTGGAACGCATAGACATCACAAGACGATGGGTTTTATCCCTGGCGATGCTCTGCCAGGCCTCTACTGCAACGGTCTTCAGTTCCTGCTTGTTCTTGGGGCATTTTTCCTTCAGTTTTGTCTTCAGCAAGTGAAATGCATGCTCAATCAGATTCAGGTCAGGTGATTGACTTGGCCATTGCATAACATTCCACTTCTTTCCTTTAAACTCTTTGGTTTCTTTTGCAGTATGCTTTGGGTCATTGTCCATCAGCACTGTGAAGCGCCATCCAATGAGTTCTGAAGCATTTGGCTGAATATGAGCAGATAATATTGCCCGAAACACTTTAGAATTCATCCTGCTGCTTTAGTCAGCAGTCACATCATCAATAAATACAAGAGAACCAGTTCCATTAGCAGCCATACATGCCCACACCATGATACTACCACCACCATGCTTCACTGATGAGTTGGTATGCTTAGTATCTTGAGCAGTTCCTTTCCTTGTCCATACTCTTCTCTTCCCATCACTCTGGTACAAGTTGATCTTGGTCTCATCTGTCCATAGGATGTTGTTCCAGAACTGAAGGCTTTTTTAGATGTCGCTTGGCAAACTCTAATCTGGCCTTCCTATTTTTGAGGCTCACCAATGGTTTACATCTTGTGGTGAACCCTCTGTATTCACTCTGAAGTCTTCTCTTGATTGTTGACTTTGACACACATATACCTACCTCCTGGAAAGTGTTCTTGAGCAGGCCAACTGTTGCGGAGGGTGTTTTCTTTACCAGGGAAAGAATTCTTCGGTCATCCACCACAGTTGTTTTCCGTGGTCTTCCGGGTCTTTTGGTGTTGCTGAGCTCACCGGTGCGTTCCTTTTTTTTTTTTAAAGAGGACCTTTCACTCGTATACAAACTAAAAACTAACTCTATCTGTGGACAGAGCGGCGCCCAGGGGTCCCCCTGCACTTACTAGTATGTCTGGGCGCCGCTCCGTTCGCCCGGTATGGGCTCCGGTGTCTGCAGCTCCGTCTGTTTTTTTGTAGGAGGCGTGTCCCTTGCTGCAGTGCTGGCCAATCGCAGCGCGCAGCTCATAGCCAGTCTGTGAGCTGTGTGCTGCGATTGGCCAGCACTGCAGCAAGGGACACTCCTCCTACAAAAAATCAGTCCAATACAACAGACGGAGCTGAGACACCGGAGCCTATACCGGGCGAACGGAGCGGGCCCAGGCATACTAGTAAGTGCAGGGGGACCCCTGGGCGCCTCTCTGCCCACAGATAGTGCAGGTCCTCTTTAACTACCTCAGGACCGCCGTACGCAGGATTACGTCCTGCCGGCGGCCCTGCTCTTCTGGGTGGACGCATATACGAGTCCTCCCGCGAGAGCCGAGATTTCCTGTGAACGCGCGCGCGCTCACAGGAACGGAAGGTAAGCGAGTGGATCTCCAGCCTGCCAGCGAGCGAGCGATTTTTTTTTTTTATATATATTTTTTTTTTTATATATTTTTTTTTTATATATATTTTTTTTTTAACCCCTAACAGGTATATTAGACGCTGTTTTGATAACAGCGTCTAATATACCTGCTACCTGGTCCTCTGGTGGTCCCTTTTGTTTGGATCGACCACCAGAGGACTCGGGCAGCTCACTAAAGTAGCACCAAACACCACTACACCCCCCCCCCCCCCCGGTCACTTATTAACCCTTTATGAACCACTGATCACCCCATACAGACTCCCTGATCACCCCCTTGTCATTGATCACCCCCCTGTAAGGCTCCATTCAGACGTCCGCATGTGTTTTGCGCATCCGATCCATGGATCCGTAAAAATCATTCGGACGTCTGAATGGAGCCTTACAGGGGGGTGATCAATGACAGGGGGGTGATCACCTATATACACTCCCTGATCACCCCCTGTCATTGATCACCCCCCTGTAAGGCTCCATTCAGACGTCCGTATGATTTTTACGGATACATGCGGACGTCTGAATGGAGCCTTACAGGGGGGTAATCGATGACAGAGGGGTGATCACCCATATACACTCCCTGATCACCCCCCTGTCATTGATCACCCCCCTGTAAGGCTCCATTCAGACGTCCGCATGTGTTTTGCGGATCCGATCCATGGATCCGTAAAAATCATATGGACGTCTGAATGGAGCCTTACCAGGGGGGTGATCAATGACAGGGGGGTGATCAGGGAGTCTATATGGGTGATCACCCCCCTGTCATTGATCACCCCCCTGTAAGGCTCCATTCAGACATTTTATTTGGCCCAAGTTAGCGGAAATATATATATATATATTTTTTTTTTGTTTGTTTTTTCTTACAAAGTCTCATATTCCACTAACTTGTGTCAAAAAATAAAATCTCACATGAACTCACCATACCCCTCACGAAATCCAAATGCATAACATTTTTTAGACATTTATATTCCAGACTTCTTCTCACGCTTTAGGGCCCCTAAAAAGCCAGGGCAGTATAAATACCCCACATGTGACCCCATTTCGGAAAGAAGACACCCCAAGGTATTCGCTGAGGGGCATATTGAGTCCATGAAAGATAAAAACATTCCCCAACTTCTCCTGAGTACGGCGATACCAGATGTGTGACACTTTTTTGCAGCCAAGGTGGGCAAAGGGGCACATATTCCAAAGTGCACCTTTCGGATTTCACCGGTCATTTTTTACACATTTTGATTGCAAGGTACTTCTTACACATTTGGGCCCCTAAATTGCCAGGGCAGTATAACTACCCCACAAGTGACCCCATTTTGGAAAGAAGACACCCCAAGGTATTCCGTGAGGGGCATGGCGAGTTCCTAGAATTTTTTTATTTTTTTTTGTCGCAAGTTAGTGAAATATGAGACTTTGTAAGAAAAAAAATAAAAATAAAAAAAATCATCATTTTCCGCTAACTTGTGACAAAAAATAAAAAGTTCTATGAACTCACTATGCCCATCAGCGAATACCTTAGGGTGTCTACTTTCCGAAATGGGGTCATTTGTGGGGGTTTTCTACTGTCTGGGCATTTTAGAACCTCAGGAAACATGACAGGTGCTCAGAAAGTCAGAGCTGCTTCAAAAAGCGGAAATTCACATTTTTGTACCATAGTTTGTAAATGCTATAACTTTTACGCAAACCATTTTTTTTTTTTTTGCCCAAACATTTTTTTTTTATCAAAGACATGTAGAACAATAAATTTAGCGAAAAAATCATTAAATTTCGATTAATAACAAAAAAAGTTAAAATGTCAGCAGCAATGAAATACCACCAAATGAAAGCTCTATTAGTGAGAAGAAAAGGAGGTAAAATTCATTTGGGTGGTAAGTTGTATGACCGAGCAATAAACGGTGAAAGTAGTGTAGTGCAGAAGTGTAAAAAGTGGCCTGGTCATTAAGGGGGTTTTAGCTAGCGGGGTTGAAGTGGTTAAGAATCTTCCAAACAGTTGTTTTGGCCACGCCTAATGTTTTGGCTATCTCTCTGATGGGTTTGTTGTGTTTTTTCAGCCAGCTCTTTGGATCTCATCTTGAGAGTTGACAGCAACAGATTCCAAATGCAAATAGCACACTTGATATGAACTCTGGACCTTTTATCTGCTCATTGTAATTGGGATAATGGAGGAATAACGCACACCTGGCCATGGAACAGCTGAGAAGCCAATTGTCCCATTACTTTTGGTCCCTTAAGTGGGAGGCACATTTGACAACTGTTGTAATTCCTACACTGTTCACCTGATTTGGATGTAAATGCCCTCAAATTAAAGCTGACAGTCTGCAGTTAATGCACATCTTGTTCGTTTCGTCTCTTTCCCAATATTTATGGACCTGACTGTATATAGATTTGCTAGTCCCTCAAGGGACTATAACACTTTGTACTGCTGATGTGGTACAGTGTATTGTACTGTGAGAGGAATACTGACGGGCACTATCAGGCAGTGCCTTTGGCGATCTCATTTGCGACAGTACTGATGCCGGAGAGAGGGAGCTCTTTCCTTCAAAACTGCTTAGATGCCATGGGAGCTATTGACCTTGGCCTCTAAGGGGTTAAATGGGCCGGATCTGACGATCTGGGCCCTCAGAGCAGGAACCCAGCTGTTATGTGAGAAGCAAGCTCCTACTCTATTCTGCACAGGAGCCCGTAAAAAGGTTGCAGCTGGCCTAAAGCCATTGGTGGTCACTATTGGTTTTAAAGAGGTGGTGCCATGTTATCATGTATCCACAGAAGAATGAGGAGGTGGCTAAGGGTACATGCACACGTTCAGGATTCATGTGCGGAGCATCCACACTGAAATCCGCAGGTGTTCGCAGGCAAATCTGTGCAGTCAATCCGCATCAATTTGTGCAGATTTGCATGCGAATTTGGTGCGGATTTTCCGCATGCAGATTTTACTAAGTGAATGAAGAAAATCCGGTTAAATTTTTTTTTACATGCTGCGGATTTTAAAATTCTCAGACTAAAATGTACATGACCTACAGTGCGGATTTTCCGCGCGCAATCCTGATCGTGTGCATTTAACCTTAGTGTTCCTAGTCTCCTACTGCTGAGAGGTCAGTGGAGGAGGCTATAATGCACCTTTTTGTCTCAAAATTAGAGGTTTTTTTTTGTTTTGTTTTTGAATAAAGGGAAAATTGCTGATCTCCTGGGACACAGTTTTGATTGTAAATGATACAGAATAGAATCACAAGAGAGGAGAAAATTTAAGGGGTTGTGCCAAGTGTTCAAGTTATCCACTATCCACAGGATAGGGAATAACTAACTGAACAAAGAGATTCTGACTGCTGGGCAGTGGCGTAACTATCAGGGAAGCAGGGGAAGCAGCTGCTTCGGGGCCCGAGCTCAGAAGGGGCCCAGGAGCAGTCACTGTACTTCGTCACCCTGGGCCCCTGTCAGAGCAGCGGACTTCTCCTGCATCAGGTCCAGAGTCCTGCACTTGCACCTCTGTCACTGACCTGACATCAGTGACATTGCTCCGCCACTCCCCTCCTTAGTTATTATGATGGACAGTGACCAGCAACAGGATGGCTCGATGTGGGCGGAGCTATAATAGCCCCAACCCTTTTCTACCTGCGATTCCTGCTGCCTGAACGTGACATGCAGTACAGTAGGAAAGCTGGGTGAATTAGGTCATGAAATGTCGTCCAGCTTCTCTGCTATCCTGCATGGCTTTAGAGTAAGGGGGAGAGGCACAGCAGGAAAGCTGGGTGTCTATATATGTATATTGTATATGTGTGCATTCATGTATGTAGTAACTGTGTGCATGAGTGAACCCATGTATGTGGAGAGTGTGTGTGTATGAGTGTGTCCATGGCTGCGGAGAGTGTGTGTATGAGTGTGGCTGTGGAGAGTGCGTGTATGACTGCGTCCGTGGCTGTGGAGAGTGCGTGTATGACTGCGTCCGTGGCTGTGGAGAGTGCGTGTATGACTGCGTCCGTGGCTGTGGAGAGTGCGTGTATGACTGCGTCCGTGGCTGTGGAGAGTGCGTGTATGACTGCGTCCGTGGCTGTGGAGAGTGCGTGTATGACTGCGTCCGTGGCTGCTGTAGTATGAAAGGTACAGAGGCTAAAATACTTGTGGATATGTAAAGGTAAATCAGACATAGGTTTTAAAGGGGTTGAGTTGAATATAAACTGTCAGCAACTGTAAATGTTAAAAAAACAGTCATGCTAAAAATGACAGTAAATACAGTAAATAAAGTCACAAAATAGCCATATAAGAGGGGTTTGCACAGGAGGAGGCGGTTTGTGAAGAAGTGTGTGTGTGGGGGGGCGCCCCGTACAACAATTTGCTGGGGAGCCCAGTCAGTTCTAGCTACGCCTCTGCTTTGCTGGGACACCCACTGTTCCCTAGAACTGGGGTCCAATCCACCGTCCTGATAGAGCAGCAGGCCGTACATGCTCCCTGCCACTCCATTCATTCTCTATATAACTGTCGCTGATAGCTAAGTACAGCTCTTGGTTTCCCCTCATCCATGACAGCACCCTGCGACTAGGACCTTCCACCAGCACAGCAAACCTGTGAAGATGAAATGTTTCACACCCCCACCACAGCTCTGTTCAGGTTACCTCTCCTCCGAAGATGATGTCCTGGGGAGCCCTTGGAATCCAGACCTTTACTCCATTACTCGCATACTCACAGTAATGGCGCATTCACAAGGTTATCATGTTTGGGAGATGTGCAGCAATGTTAATATGCCGGTGCATTCATCTGTAGAGGGACACTCCCTCACAGATGTAAAGTTTGTTGGAATGAGTAAATCAATTAGTACGAATCAATTCGCTCATCTCGAACACAGAACCTTAGACTGCTTTGCATGTAACAAAACTTTTGCAAGACTTATTTTGAGAATTGTATTATTGTCTAGTACTCATTAAACAGTGACAGATTCTGCGGATTGCACTGTTCAACCATTACATCTTAGTCTGCTATCATATTTTAAGTAAAGTGATACTGGTTTGTTTCACAGGGTGAGTCTGAGTGACAGCGATAGTGACAGTAGTGACGACTCGTGTGCTCCTAGCCGTGGTGGTACCCCTATACAGAAGATGCCTCCATCGAACAGCAAGGTAACGAGCCACTTTTTTATGACTTTCTTCCAGAACCGATATCTGCAATAGCATTTTCCAGTAGCTAATAAGACTTTTAGGACATTTTCCACAATTAACAATTGGGTTGAGTCACAAATTGAAAGTCACATAGTTAATTTCAGACACTTCAATCAGTATTAAGCTGCCCATACATTTTAGTCCGGTGACAATCACACCCAGCCCCTCATACATGTGAAAGTTCGTATGAGAAGTCTGAATGGAGAGAGCCACCTCCTGGTGGTGGTTTATCTCCAGAGAACATGCATATTTGATGGTTTGCTGCTCCTGGCGAAATTGGAGGCTTCGGCTGGATGCATCTGCTATGCGTGGCCATTTTAAGTGCATTGCCACACAAATCAGTTTTATGCAAGTGCAAAGGCATAGTCATACTTGTTAGATCAGCAAATACAGAAAGAAGGTATAAAAAGCTCAGACCGGGAAAATAAACCTCTTAACTATGTTTGTGATTGTTACTGGTAGCTATTGCTGCAAACATTATGGGGGGAATTTATCAAACTGGTGTAAAGTAAAACTGGCTTAGTTGCCTATAGCAACCAATCAGATTCCACCTTTCATTTTTCACAGCCCCTTTGGAAAAATAAAGGTGGAATCAGATTGGTTGCAATGGGCAACTAAGCCAGTTTTACTTTACACCAGTTTGAGAAATCCCCCCCCATAATGTTTGCAGCAATAGCTACCAGTAACAATCACAAACATAGTTAAGAGGTTTATTTTCCCGGTCTGAGCTTTTTATACCTTCTTTCTGTGTTTGCTGATCCAACAATCTTCCATACATAGTTTGAGGGCAAAAAACACTTGCCCATTCTGTTTGTGACTTGGGCTCCTTTCACATCTGTGCTTTTGCCTTCAATAGCAGAAAAAAACTGCTTCTGTTTTTTCCCCATTCATTGTCAATAGGGACAAAACTGAACTGAATGAAACGGAATGCACCAAAATGCAAGCAGCATTTTTCTGTCCGCAATGTGGTGCGGAGCAAGACGGATCCGTAAGTCAATGGGGACGGATCCGTTTTCTTTAACACAATAGAAAACTGATCCATCCCCCATTGACTTTCGATGGAGTTTGACTGATCCGTCATGGCTATTTTAATGATAATACAACTGGATCCGTTCATAACGGATGCTGACGGTTGTACAGTATTATTGTGACTGAAGTGTTTTTGCTGATCCATGACGGTACCAGCAAAAACGCTGGTGTGAAAGTAGTGATAGTGTATACACGTGAAGGACTCGCCTGAAAGGGACTATAGGCATGGTGACTATAATACTTGTAAACTATAACTATTATGTATGTGGTTCTGATTGACAGGAACTTGTCCCATTGGTCTGAATACTTGTCATGGTGTTCTTTCTTGTAGAAATGACTTCACTATTTCCTAGAAATTTACTTTTGGGGCAGTTCTATGGTACAATATGGGGGATTTGTCTGGATTGTGATAGAATGGTAAATTCTCTGAAACCCCAAACAGATTACAGAAGAATCTTTATGCCCATCAAATTATGTGAATTGAGGGGCTAGGTTTAAATCCACGGATCACGGGCACTGGTTTGTATTGGGGTGCAGCATATTATAATTTTGCCTCATAACCTCATGTGTATCAATCTAGGATGTTGTTAAAGTAAATGGTATGATTACTAGTAATGATCAAGAAACAAGTTTATTGATGGCTGAGGTAGATTTCCTTCAGTATGATCTTCTTCTAGAACAGTAACCATAAGAATCCTCATTAACCACTTCAACCCCGCTAGCTGAAACCCCCTTCATGACCAGGCCACTTTTTACACTTCTGCACTACACTACTTTCACCGTTTATCGCTCGGTCATGCAACTTACCACCCAAATGAATTTTACCTCCTTTTCTTCTCACTAATGGAGCTTTCATTTGGTGGTATTTCATTGCTGCTGACATTTTTACTTTTTTTGTTATTAATCAAAATGTAACGATTTTTTTGCAAAAAAATGACATTTTTCACTTTCAGCTGTAAGATTTTGCAAAAAAAACAACATCCATATATACATTTTTCGCTAAATTGATTGTTCTACGTGTCTTTGATAAAAAAAAAATGTTTGGGCAAAAAAAAATAATGGTTTGGGTAAAAGTTATAGCGTTTACAAACTATGGTACAAAAATGTGAATTTCCACTTTTTGAAGCAGCTCTGACTTTCTGAGCACCTGTCATGTTTCCTGAGGTTCTACAATGCCCAGACAGTAGAAAACCCCCACAAATGACCCCATTTCAGAAAGTAGGCACCCTAAGGTATTCGCTGATGGGCATAGTGAGTTCATAGAACTTTTTATTTTTTGTCACAAGTTAGCGGAAAATGATGATTTTTATTTTATTTTATTTTTTTCTTACAAAGTCTCATATTCCACTAACTTGCGACAAAAAATAAAAGATTCTAGGAACTCGCTATGCCCCTCACAGAATACCTTGGGGTGTCTTCTTTCCAAAATGGGGTCACTTGTGGGGTAGTTATACTGCCCTGGCAATTTAGGGGCCCAAATGTGTGAGAAGTACCTTGCAATCAAAATGTGTAAAAAATGCCCTGCGAAATCCGAAAGGTGCACTTTGGAATATGTGCCCCTTTGCCCACCTTGGCTGCAAAAAAGTGTCACACATCTGGTATTGCCGTACTCGGGAGAAGTTGGGGAATGTGTTTTGGGGTGTTATTTTGCATATAACCATGCTGGGTGAGAGAAATATCTTGGCAAAAGACAACTTTTCCAAAAAAATTTATACAAAGTTGGCATTTGACCAAGATATTTTTCTCCATTCAGACGTCCTTATGATTTTTACGGATCCGTGGATCCATGGATCGGATCTGCAAAACACATGCGGACGTCTGAATGGAGCCTTACAGGGGGGTGATCAATAACGGGGTGATCAGGGAGTGTATATGGGTGATCCCCCCCTGTCATTGATCACCCCCCTGGTAAGGCTCCATTCAGACGTCCGTATGATTTTTACGGATACATGGATCGGATCCGCAAAACACATGCCGACGTCTGAATGGAGCCTTACAGGGGGGTGATCAATGACAGGGGGTGATCAGGGAGTGCATATGGGATGATCACCCCCCTGTAAGGCTCCATTCAGACGTCCGCTTGTGTTTTGCGGATCCGATCCATGGATCCGTAAAAATCATACGGACGTCTGAATGGAGCCTTACAGGGGGGTGATCAATGACAGGGGGTGATCAGGGAATCTATATGGGTGATCACCCGCCTGCCATTGATCACCCCCCTATAAGGCTCCATTCAGACGTCCGTATGTGTTTTGCGGATCCGATCCATGTATCTGTGGATCCGTAAAAATCATACGGACGTCTGAACGGAGCCTGACAGGGGGGGTGATCAATGACGGGGGGGGGGGGGGGTGATCAGGGGTTTATAAGGGGTTAATAAGTGACGGGGGGGGGGGGGGTGTAGTGTAGTGTGGTGTTTGGTGCGACTTTACTGACCTACCTGTGTCCTCTGGTGGTCGATCCTAACAAAAGGGACCACCAGAGGACCAGGTAGTAGGTATATTAGACGCTGTTATCAAAACAGTGTCTAATATACCTGTTAGGGGTTAAAAAAAATCACATCTCCAGCCTGCCAGCGAGCGATCGCCGCTGGCAGGCTGGAGATCCACTCGCTTACCTTCTGTTCCTGTGAGCGCGCGCACGTTCACAGGAAATCTCGGCTATCGCGAGATGACACGCCGATGCGTCCAGGAGGAATAAATCAACCACCTCCCGGACGCATCGGCGCGTTAGGCGGTCGGGAGGTGGTTAATGAGCATACAGATTTTTGGCAGCACACTCATCCCAATGTTAGTATGGATCAGGCAGGCGGTTCGCCTGCCGGACAAGCCTAACGCAAGTGTGACAGAAGCCTTAGGCCTCTTTCACACAAACGATACGGATTGTGTCAGGGTGTGTTCCGTGAAACTTGCCCCATTTTGCAAGCAAGTTCAGTCTGTGATTGCGTTCAGTTGTTCAGTTTTTTCTGTGCACACACAATCCATTTTGATGCATTTTTCACACACTTGGGGAAAAAAAACTGAAGGTTTACAAACAACATCTCCTAGCAACCATCAGTGAAAAATGCGTTGCTCCCAGACTGCATTCGGATTACATCCGGATGTAATGCATTTTTCACTGAAGTCCCATTCACTTCTATGGGGCTGCGTGAAAGTTGCAGAATGTAGAACATGCTTCAATTCTCATGCAACGCAATGCTGAGGCATGAAAAAAAGACTCATTGAAATGAATGGTTCAGGATTCAGTGCGGTGCGTTCACTTCACACATCCAGGGCTCCAGATGGCGACCAAAACGGTCGCCAATGCGCCTTAAAATTTGTAGACTAAAAAGTCTTGTCGCCATTTGCGACTGTACTGCCGCGATCCTGCGCAGCCCAAGTTCTCTTCAGTAGCACAGTCAGTGGAGAAGGAAGGAGTCCCTCCCTCTCCACTGTGACGCGGCCGCCACTACCACCAATGGGGAAATAGCAGGGAGGAGGAGGGGAGGAGCTGTCGCCACTGCGCCACCAATGAATGTAAAACATAAGTATAGGCAGCGGTATCACAGACCCGGCACCCGGCCTCAATAACAGGGCATGACGCGGCAATTAACCCCTCAGGTGCCACAGATCGCATGCCCTGTTTTTGAGGCCGGGTGCCGGGTTTGTGATACCGCTGCAGACAATTGTATAAAGGAGTTAGAGGACCTTTCATGGGTCCAAAGAATATGAACTTTGCTCTGAGCTCTGCGCTGTGATTGGACAGCGCTGCTGTCGGGGAGAAGGACAGACACTGGCGTCCCCTCCTCCTTGCTCTGAATGTTGAAAATACCGGGGGCCACAGCGGGTGAACGGATTGGCGCCCAGGGCTAATAGTAAGTGCACTTAAATCCCTGGGCGCCGCTCTATGCAGCATGCTACTAAGTTCATATTCTTTGGTTCATATTCTTAAGATTTATACGGATTCTGTTTTGTGAGTACAACTAAGGTCCTGGTCAAATTTGTGCTATAACGTTCCTCCATATCCTTACAACAGTGGCCATATTGCTGTGTCCAGGTTCCTTTTGTTTTTATAGCAAGAATAGCACTGTTACTGCAGTTTCGCTGTCAAAAGTGAAGGAAATTTTGAATGACCCCAAACAGGATACTAAATACAAATGTGAATTTATCCTAATAAGTTATTCATATAAATATGGCATTTCTGTACACATCAGTGTTCTTATGTTATTAATGTACATTATGATCTTCAGTATTTCGGGGACTAAAACAAAATAAAAATTGGTTTTTAGCATGAAGCACTTTCTATCATTTGTGTTGATTACCCAGTGTAACCCGCCAAACAGTCTCCAGCTTTTTTTTTACCTGCCACTTCAGCTTTGTTTGTATTTTTACTTACTGTACATAGACCACTGGCCGTAGAAGTCCTGAGACTTGCAGCAAGTCTGACAAAATGTTGAAGAAAGGCGTTTATGATAAGGTGAGCTGAGCAATCCAGTTTATAATGTCTTTGGTATTTAAAATTGTGATGGAACTAGTAGTCTTAAATGCTTCATTGTTCACTGTTTTAGGCATACACAGATGAACTAGTTGAACTGCACAGAAGACTGATGGCTCTTCGAGAGAGAAACGTCCTACAACAGGTGAGTCCATGTACAGAATGATTGTGTTCTCTTGACCTATTATGTCAGTCTGAAAAAAATAGATCCCAGTCAGCATTCCCACTTGCATGAAATTTGTTCTCTGCTGCTTTAAGGTAGCCTGCTTCTGCCTAAAGCCTCATTCACACGTCAGTGTTCAGTCAGTGATTCCCATCAGTGATTGTGAGCCAAAACCAGGATTGGAACCTCCACAGACATCAGGTATAAGGGAAAGATCTGCACCAGTTCTGTGTTTAGAGCCGCACCTGGTTTAGGCTCACAATCACTGATGGAAATCACTGACCAAACACTGACGTGTGAATGAGGCATAAAGGTGCCTTCACACGCTGCAGATTTTAACTAAAAATCAATCCCATTCATTTGAATGGGGCAACAAGCACATGGGTTTCTGCAAGCCATACTAAGGTGAATGGAACAGATTTTCAGTCGCATAATTTTCTGTCACAAAATATGCCACGTGTAAAGGCACCCTAAGGCTACTTTCACACCTGCGTTCAGGTGTCCGCTCGTGAGCTCTGTTTGAAGGGGCTCACAAGCGGCCCTGAACGCAGCCGCCTGGCCCTAATGCATTCTCAGTGGAGGCGGATCCACTGAGAATGCATCCGTCTGCCAGCGCTCAGCCTCCGCTCCGCTCAGTGAGCGGACACCTGAACGCTGCAAGCAGCGTTCGGGTGTCCGCCTGGCCGTGCGGAGGCGAGTGGATCCGTTCCGACTTATAATGGAAGTCAATGGGGACGGATCCGCTTGAAGATGAAACCATATGGCTCAATCTTCAAGCGGATCCGTCCCCCATTGACTTTCAATGTAAAGTCTGAACGGATCCGCTCAGGCTACTTTCACACTTAGGAAATTTTTCTAAGTTATAATGCAGACGGATCCGTTCTGAACGGAGCCACCGTCTGCATTAATATGAGCGGATCCGTTCAGAACTGATCCGATCGAACGCTAGTGTGAAAGTAGCCTAAGGCTGATATTGCGCAATTAGGTTTTGATCAGGTTTTCAGATGCAGTTTTGAAGTTAAAACCAGGTGTGGAGTCAAAAAGAAGATAAGTAGAATCTGCTCTTGTTGTTCTCTCCCTTTGCAGTCAACACCTGGCTTTTGTTTCTAAATTGTATCTGAAAGCTTGATCAAAACCTGATCTTGTAGGGTCAGCCTTAGGCCTCTTTCACACTTGCGTTGTCCGGATCCGGCGTGTACTCCACTTGCCGGAATTACACGCCGGATCCGGAAAAACGTGAGTGAGCTGAAAGCATTTGAAGACGTATCTGTCTTCAAAATGCTTTCAGTGTTACTATGGCAGCCAGGACGCTATTAAAGTCCTGGTTGCCATAGTAGTAGTGGGGAGCGGTATACTTACAGTCCGTGCGACTCCCGGGGCGCTCCAGAATGACGTCAGAGCGCCCCATGCGCATGGATGACGTGCCATGCGATCACGTGATCCATGCGCTTGGGGCGCCCCGGGAGCCGCACGGACGGTAAGTATGCTGCTCCCCCGCTCCCCACTACACTTTACCATGGCTGCCAGGACTTTAGCGTCCCGGCAGCCATGGTAACCATTCAGAAAAAGCTAAAGGTCGGATCCGGCAATGTGCCGAAACGACGTTTAGCTTAAGGCCGGATCCGGATCAATGCCTTTCAATGGGCATTAATTCCGGATCCGGCCTTGCGGCAAGTCTTCAGGACTTTTGGCCGGAGCAAAAGCGCAGCATGCTGCGGTATTTTCTCCGGCCAAAAAACATTCCGGTCCTGAACTGAAGACATCCTGATGCATCCTGAACGGATTTCTCTCCATTCAGAATGCATTAGGATAATCCTGATCAGGATTCTTCCGGCATAGAGCCCCGACGACGGAACTCTATGCCGGAAGAAAAGAACGCAGGTGTGAAAGAGCCCTTAGGCCGCCTGCACACGACTGTATCCTTGTTGTGGTCTGCAAATTGCGGATATATAGATTCGGTCTGTGTGCATCCTGCAATTCTCAAAGGACCTACTGTAAAAAAAGTAAAAGAATAGTACAGGTTCTATAATTTGCAGCCCAGCCGCACTGATGTAGACAGCACACTAAAGACATTGGGTCCACGTACAATCCACGAAAAATCCAGATTGGACACAGACCAAAATACAGTCATGAGGCCTTAGGACTCATGCACACTACTACTTCGGTCAACATCTAATCCACATTATTTGTGGATCGACTATTTTCAGCGGCCCCATAGAAATAAATGGAGGGCAGCTGTGCATGCACGGTGCACCCTCCTTCACTTTGCTGGCTGTGTTTTATGGTACATTCACACGACCGTATAATTCTATCCGCTTCGGATCCGCATCCGTTCCGCATTATGCAGAATAGATGCGGATCCATTCATCCTATGGGTGAATAAAATGTGCATACAACATGCAGTGTTTCCGCATTTCTAGTTCGCAAAAATATCAAGCTTGTACTACTATTGTCCGCACAGATTGGTCCGCAGCCCCATTCAAGTTAATGGATCCATAAATTGCGGATGACATACGGAACGGTTTCAGTTTCCGTATTTCCTTGACAACGATGACAACGTTTTTCTTTTCTCTCTCACTTTTTTTTTTTTTACGTTTTTTGCAGACAGTAAAAAAGGAAGACATATATGGAACACAAATAGAAGTCATTCGTCCGCTAAATGCGGACACACGGTTCCGTTATTTGCGGACCGCAAAACGGAAAGTATTACACACTGTCGTGTGAATGTGCCCTAAGAGAGAGGTGCAGGTCCCAGAGTTGGAACCCACACTTATCAGACAATGAGAGCATATCCTAGCCTATTGTCTGAGATGGGAAAACAGTCTTAAAGATTAGTCTGCAGAATGGCGAGGGTTTGGATAGCTTCTACTAAATCTTACAACAGAATCGCTTTTGTCAGGATTCACTAGTTGACCACAGGCTAATAAATAATTAACCCCTTAATGTAAAATCATATACATGTACGTTATTTGTGTTAATAGAATGTATATGTGGAACTCACCAGCTGAACCCACTCCATATATGACTGGCAGTGACCAGGATCAGAGATCATTCTGATCCCGGTCATTTAACCCTTCAGATGCTGCAACGTTATAGGGAAAGGGTTCCCTCAGTCCAATCGAAGCTCCTGAAGCAAACTTGCAGGGCTCCATTCAGTTGCTATGGCGAAATATTAATATAAAAAAAAAATATATATATTGTTTTTGCTGAGTTTCCTATACGGTCACTTTCATTCTCTGGGACCGTACGATTACGGCAATACCACATATGTATACTTTTCTCACATTTTAATACTGAAAAAAACATTTTAACAAATGTTTTTTCCTCACCATATTTTAACCCATATAACTTTTTTTTTTAGTGTTGTGCACAGAACTGTGTGTGGGCTCATTTTTTGCGGGGCGATCTTTACTTTTCATTAATGCCATTTTGGAGTGTGTAACACTTTTTGATCACTTTTTGTATTTAATTTTTTGTGGGAGGATAAACTACCAAAAATCAGCCATATCAGAAAAATATTTTTCTACTTTAATAGTATAGGTATTTTCACACACTGTGATACCCATTATGTGTTTTTAATTGTTTACATTTTTTTTATTTACATTTTGGGAAAGCAGGGCGATTTATTTTTATTTTTTATTTTTAATATTAAAGAGGACCTTTCACTTGTATAAACTATGTGAACTGAGTATGCTGCCATATAGAGCAGCGCCCGGGGATCTCACTGCACTTACTATTATCCCCGGGCGCCGCTCCGTTCTCCCATTATAGGCTCCGGTACCTTCGCTCCTTAAGTTATAGTAGGTGGTGTCTGCCCTTGTCCTGTGGGCGTCTCCTTCTCCTAGGCTGCCTGGGGATAATAGTAAGTGCAGTGAGATCCCCGGGCGCCGCTCTATATGGCAGCATACTCAGTTCACATAGTTTATACAAGTGAAAGGTCCTCTTTAAGTATTTTATAGTTCCCAAAAAATAACAAGCAGTCATTACATTGCTTCTTGCATACACGCCAATGCATTAGAATTGGAGTGTATGAAAAGGAGCTCCATAGGAACTAATGCGCGACAGTTTCGGTTCATTCTATAGGACTGAAGCTGCTGCACAATACTTCCAACTCCCTGATCTGCTTTTGGGTTTTAGTACATCCAGATTCCGTGGTCAATTTTGACCGTGGCATCTGAAAGGTTAAAAGTCTGCAACACACACATTAGGTATGAAACTGCAGGCACCCAGCGGCTATGGTGCCCGCTGCTCAGACGAGCAGCGGGGCTGTGTTTAAAGTTCCGGCCAGCACCGTACATGTACGGCACTGGTCAGGAAGGGGCTAAAACATAAAACTGTTTATCGTGCATGGTGAACTCTCTAAAGAGGACCTGTCACCACAAAATGCAGTGCAATCTGCAGGCAGCATGTAATAGAGCAGATTAGTGTGTATTTTTGTTGAAAGAAATTCAGTGAAATTAGTAATTCTATTTACTTTATACATTTATTCTGCCAGATATACATGTATAAATTACAAGTTTTATTGAATGTTAACCCACAAAAATATATATCCATCAAGTAAGGGCTCTTTCACATCTGCGTTCTTTTCTTCCGGCATAGAGTTCCGTCGTCGGGGCTCTATGCCAGAAGAATCCTGATCAGGCATATCCCCATGCATTCTGAATGGAGAGAAATCCGTTCAGGATGCATCAGGATGTCTTCAGTTCCGGACCGGAAAGTTTTTTGGCCGGAGAAAATACCGCAGCATGCTGCGCTTTTGCTCCGGCCAAAAGTCCTGAAGACTTGCCGCAAGGCCGGATCCGGAATTAATGCCCATTGAAAGGCATTGATCCGGATCCGGCCTTAAGCTAAACGTCGTTTCGGTGCATTGCCTGGACCCGACCTTTAGCTTTTTCTGAATGGTTACCATGGCTCCCGGGACGCTAAAGTCCTGGCAGCCATGGTAAAGTGTAGTGGGGAGCGGGGGAGCAGTATACTTACCGTCCGTGCGGCTCCCGGGGCGCTCCAGAGTGACGTGATCGCACATGGATGACTAGCATCCTGGGTGCCATAGTAACACTGAACGCATTTTGAAGACGGATCCGTCTTCAAATGCTTTCAGTTCACTTGCGTTTTTCCGGATCCGGCATGTAATTCCGGCAAGTGGAGTACACGCCGGATCCGGACAACGCAAGTGTGAAAGAGGCCTAAGCTTGCAGATTGCATTGTGGTGATAGCTCCTCTTTAACGGAAATAAATCAAAATGGCCCATTTGCTGCTTTTCAGCCATGTTGCCTCCTGAATCAAATGGCCAAGAGATCATATGTACATATGTATATGTTATCAATAATAACCACAGCTCACCCTGCAAAAATGGGACAGTGACCATCTGTCTGCTTTTGGTTCCCCATATGCAGAAGTTTGTGCTAAACTGTTTTAGCACCCAGGTTCATTTGAGCTGCCCCACTGTAGTTTGTCGGTCCACCCTTGCGCACCTAGTCAAAGTTTGCCTCTCGCATCAATGGCACGTACACAGTTTCCACTTTCGCCACATCAGCACACCAACAGTTCACAAACTGTGCAGTTACAGAAATAAGGCCATACTTGGCCCAAAAGCAGATAATTACCCCATTTTGCAACTCGGATAAATCACCCATTTTACCCATGACCGCATGAGGGATATATGTGCAGAGAGCCTATCGCACATCTTATATACCCACCAAACCAGCTCACGAGACGTGACTTCTTTGATGAGCTATGCACTTCTAACGTAAAAAGTAGAAAGTCGACTGTGTTATTTTTATTTTAGTTTTTTTTTAATATATATTCCACACTGTGCGTTCTCAAACCCGTGGTGGAATACATTGACAGGACCTCTACCTTGCGCTCAGGAGTCCTCCCCATTATGTTCACACCTCAAGTCCTATTAACTTATAACAGCCGCGACACAGCAGGGGAATGAATGACAGGCAATATACATATATTACTTGGCAGCAGCAGTACTCAGCACCTAATAACACTTAGGGAACCTGATATATTCCCTTTTAATATAGATTATGGCATGGTAAATAAAAAAAAATATAGCACAAATTTTTCCAAAGTATGTTTGATTTTTTTTTTTAAATCAAATCGTTTTTTTTTTTGTTTTTTAATGCAAAGTAGAAAACATATAAAGCAATAACCCCCCCCCAATGCAGTGTCCGCTTTTCCTTTAGCAAGTTCTATATTTGATTCCTATCAACAATTAACCACTCCATCCTCAGCTGCTTTCTCAAATGATCATCTATGGGCATTCCTAGTTCTCTGATCTAGGCTGACTATTCCCATGGTGTCTACCAACCATGATCTCGTCAAGTCCTGGGAGGCTAAACCAGATCTTACTATCCAATTCCCCCGTTGTTTCTGGAATTTTTTAAGTGCTACTCTTTTCAGGCAGATTCCCCTTTCCAACCAAACCAGATGGTTTACAGCCCCTATCAATTCTTGTTTGTTTGGGCCAATCGATTGAATACAAAATTTTGCCACCAGTTTCCTTGAACAGTACAGAGTTTTCGCTGTTGCTAACCTACACCCTGTGTTACTGCTAGATCCTGAGTGTGGCCCAGAACACCAACCACTGGTTTCCTAGGAACTGCAATATTTTACGTGGTATCTAACATATTGAACACTTCCGACCAGTAGGTACCCAATTCTCTTCAGGACCGCGTCATATGTATAAGATCTGCCTCTTCCTCTGTACAGCGAGGGCAGTTAGTGCTTGTTCAGATTCCCATCCTATTTAGCATTAGGGGCGTTCTATACACTCTATGCAACAGGAATAATTGTGTTAGACACTGGGTTTCAGTGTATTTTCTAGGATGGCTTGCCACTGATCAGAAGTTAAAAATCCCACATTCTTTTCCCATTTTCCTGTTAGACCAGCTATTGGATTCCCCAGACTTCTCTCCAAAAGGACCCCATAGGCAAACGAGATGAGTTTATAGGAGGCCGATGCGTGCACCACCTGATCCAACTAAGCTGTAGTAGCAATAGATGTAGAGACTTCCTTCTCTTGATATTGCATAGCATATCTCAGTTGTAAATAAATAGGCATACAAAACTGACCGATTGGAGTTGCTGAAAGGTCTTAGCAAGCTGCAGCTTATTCAGTTTAATTCTAGATACTACTTTTCTCCATACTAAGTCTCTAAAAGCCCCATCTATCCTCCTAAAGAAGTGTCGGGGGACCCAAACGGGAACATTGTGCAGAATATACAGCCGTTGTGGCATTATTATCATCTCGATCAGGTTCGCTCTACCTAGCATAGAAATCGGTGGCTTACACCACGCCTCAATTTTATGTTTTATCCTATCCAAAAGGGGTATCAAGTTGAGTTCAATATAGTTCTTAACATCACTCGTGACCCACACTCCCAAAAATGTAAATTTGGTCACTCATAAAATGGGGATATTCACCAGGCTAGATGGGACCTCCCGATGGATCATAGGCAGCAGCGCCGACTTAAACCAATTAATGGACAACCCCGAGAATGGCCCCAAAATTATTTATAATTCTCACTATTGGGGACAACCCATTACCTTATTAACAAACAATAAAAGATCCTCAGCATACAAAGCCACCCCTGAATCTCCTGGGAACCCCCTCAAAATGGACGCCAATGGTTCTATTGCCACTGAAAAGCAATGGAGATAATGGTCACCCCTGCCTAGTACTCCCCTCTAATTTAAAGCTATTTGACATTTCGTTAATTAACTTTAATCCTAGCAGTGGGAGCAGCATGCAGAAGTCGGACCCAGGCTATGAAAGATGATGCAAATCCCTTTTTTATTTTTTAAGGACAGCCCAGCCCAAGTATCTCCATTATACGTTATCAAAAGCCTTAGCGGCGTCCAATGATAGCACTGCCTTATCAGCTAGATGACCCTGGAGATTTAAAAATACTCTTCTCAGATTGATGGCGGTGGACTTTGCCGGCATAAATCCAGACTGATCCAGGTGCACTACCGACTTGACTACTTGGGACAACCGCATCGCCAATACTTTTGCCAATATCTTGACAGCTGACTTAAGGAGAGAGACAGGCCGGTATGACTTGGATGGTTTATTATCCTTCTCCGGTTACCCCCATCTATGTGGCTTCATACATAGATGGGTTAACCTACCCACTTCATAAACTTGTTCATATACCTCCAACAGGTTATATAGCATATCTTCCTAAAATTCCTTGTACATTTCCATAGGCAACCCATCAGGACTGAGAGCTTTCTCGTTTGGCATTGCGCTCACCGCCTGTTGTAGTTCTTCTAAAGTAAGGGGAGCATCTAGCCTGTCCCTCTCCTCCGCAGATAAAGCCGGCAGTCCATCCCCATCCAGGAAACCCTCCAGATCCTGTTCCGTGTATGTAAATTTACTTTTATATAAAGCTTCATAAAATCCCTTAAAAAAATCTCCAATATCCCACGTGTATCATCTATAGTCCTGCCCTCTGTAGTTTGTAGGCACGACATGTATGTAGATCCCTGTGGAGCTTTAGCGATCATCGCCAGTATATGCCCTGCCTTCTCGCCCTCCTCATAGTATTATAAAAAAAAAAAATTCTCTCAAAGACTGCTTACTAGCAGCCTGTTCCAAGATGAGGGCGTTGAGAGACTCCTGTGCAGCTTTCCAAGCACTCAGTGTGACCCCAGAGGGATCCACAACATATGCAGCCTCCTTACTAGTCATTTGATTCTGCATCTCCTCTCCCAGTGCGCGTCTTAATAATATTTATACTTTTGCTCAATATACTTCTTAAGAATCCCTTCATTGACTCCCATACTATACCCACACAGGTGGTTCCCTCATTAAACTGATAAAACTCCCTCAGTTGTTTCCTGACATCATTAAGATCTATTACTTTTAACCAGAATGGGTTCAGGCGCCACATTCTGGGGCTCCCACTGCCAGCGCCTCTCAGTTGTAAAGTAACCTTCAACGGAGAATGGTCCGACAATGTCCTACAATGGAACCGAGACCCAGCAACCATGGGTGTAACGTATTGTCTTTACCAAGTGCAAGACCAATTGTAGATGATGAGGTATATGTTGCGGACGCACAAGAGTATTCCTTTGCCAAGGGATTTTTAAGTCGCCATATATCGGAAAGACCAAGTTTTTATTAGTCTACCAAATGGAGTTGTTGTATGGGCAGGGAGCGGATCTCGTACAGGAGATTTTGTCAAATGCTATATTGGAGTATGAGTTAACCACTTCAACCCCGCTAGCTGAAACCCCCTTAATGACCAGGCCACTTTTTACACTTCTGCACTACACTACTTTCACCATTTATTGCTCGGTCATGCAACTTACCACCCAAATGAATTTTACCTCCTTTTCTTCTCACTAATAGAGCTTTCATTTGGTGGTATTTCATTGCTGCTGACATTTTTACTTTTTTTTGTTATTAATCAAAATTTAACGATTTTTTTGCAAAAAAAATGTCATTTTTCACTTTCAGTTGTAAAATTTTGCACAAAAAAAACGACATCCATATATAAATGTTTCGCTAAATTTATTGTTCTACATGTCTTTGATTTAAAAAAAATGTTTGGGTCAAAAAAAAATGGTTTGGGTAAAAGTTATAGCATTTACAAACTATGGTACAAAAATGTGAATTTCCGCTTTTTGAAGCAGCTCTGACTTTCTGAGCACCTGTCATGTTTCCTGAGGTTCTACAATGCCCAGACAGTAGAAAACCCCAACAAATGACCGCATTTCGGAAAGTAGACACCCTAAGGTATTCACTGATGGGCATAGTGAGTTCATAGAACTTTTTATTTTTTGTCACAAGTAAGCGGAAAATGATGATTTTTTTTATTTTATTTTTCTTGGTCTCATATTCCACTAACTTGTGACAAAAAATAAAAACTTCCATGAACTCACTATGCCCATCACAAAATACCTTGAGGTGTCTTCTTTCCAAAATGGGGTCACTTGTGGGGTAGTTATACTGCCCTGGCATTCTAGGGGCCCAGATGTGTGAGAAGAAGTTTGCAATCAAAATCTGTAAAAAAAAAAAAAAAAAAAAAAAAAAATGACCGGTGAAATCCGAAAAATGCACTTTGGAATGTGTGCCCCTTTGCCCACCTAGGCTGCAAAAAAGTGTCACACATCTGGTATCGCCGTACTCAGGAGAAGTTGGGGAATGTGTTTTGGGGTGTCATTTTACATATACCTATGCTGGGTGAGAGAAATATCGTATGATTCATCGTCCGTATGTTTTTTACGGATCCACGGATACATGGATCGGATGAGCAAAACACATACGGATGTCTGAATGGAGCCTTACAGGGGGGTGATCAATGACAGGGAAGTGATCAGGAAGTCTATATGCGTGATCACCCCCTTGTCATTGATCACCCCCCTGTAAGGCTCCATTCAGACGTCCGTATGTGTTTTGCGGATCCGATCCATGTATCCGTGGATCCGTAAAAATAATACGGACGTCTGAATGGAGCCTTACAGGGGAGTGATCAATGATAGGGGGGTGATCAATGATAGGGGGGTGATCAGGAAGTCTATATGCGTGATCACCCCCCTGTCATTGATCACCCCCCTGTAAGGCTCCATTCAGACGTCCGTACGTGTTTTGCGGATCCGATCCATGGATCCGTAAAAATCATACGGACGTCGAATGGAGCCTTACAGGGGGGTGATCAATGACGGGGGGGGGGGGGGTGATCAGGGAGTGTATATCAAGTGATCAGGGGTTCATAAGGGGTTAATAAGTGACAGGGGGGGGGTGTAGTGTAGTGGTGTTTGGTGCTACTTTGCACAGCTATCTGTGTCCTCTGGTGGTCGATCCAAGCAAAAGGGACCACCAGAGGACCAGGTAGCAGGTATATTAGACGCTGTTATCAAAACAGCGTCTAATATACCTGTTAGGGGTTAAAAAAATCACATCTCCAGCCTGCCAGCGAACGATCGCCGCTGGCAGGCTGGAGATCCATTCTCTTACCTTCCGTTCCTGTGAACGCGCGCGCCTGTGTGCGCGCGTTCACAGGAAATCTCGCGTCTCGCGAGATGACGCGTATATGCGTCGCTGAGCGCACAGCTGCCACCTCCGGACCGCAGATCTGCGTTAGGTGGTCCGGAGGTAGTTAAAATCTCCCAAAATCAATAAGTGTAAGTGTGGGCAGTCTTCTGTAAACTGCAGGGCTGTGCTCAGTTTAGAGCTCAAAGGGCGGTGGTATATATAGCACTATTAGAACACATTCTACATTAAGTAATAAGCACCGCACCACCACATATCATCCCTCTTTGATAGGAGTGAAAGGTACTTTTTTATGGATAAGCAGGCTCAACCCCCTGGAATACTGAATGAACCGAAGGATACTCCCAGCTCATACACGTTTTATGAAGCCATTGTAGTGTCAGATGTCATGTGTGTTTTTTGTTGGCCAACCAGCGATGGCGGTAGCTTCCTAAAAAATGTAATTAGGGCAAAACGTTTAGTGACATCACAGACCCCCCGGACATTCCACGATATAATGTCTACGGTCCCCATATTACATTAAAGAAAATGATAAAACATTCCCAGATGACCATATTCGCCACCACTCTCCTGAAATAAATCCTGCCCAGTGGAATCTTCCAGTAACTAGTTGAGGACACTGCATAGAGGTAACCCTCCCCTCCCCCTCCCCGCTATAATAACTCTTACGACTCTCATTGGAGAGTTGGGGCTGAATATTGGCACCCAGCCCAAGAACACGGCAAACAAAAACAACTTTTGTAACACATACTCCGCTTCCATTTCACTCTCCTCCCGGACTATTCTTGCATACGTAACATTCAGGCATCCTATCCTAAAATAGTGCAAAACCATATAACATGCATTTTACTGTATTTCCCTCCCTATAAAAACTCTAAATAATTGTACTGAAAAGTCAATGTCCCGGATATCCTAACCGCACTCTGAGCTAAAGACACAGTCCCCCTGAAATATTCATCGCCAGAGGTAGTGGTACTTCTGACAGTAGAGTTAGTCCCACTCATTCTCCTGATGTCTCGGGGTCATCCAGAAGGAGACTCAAAATCCGTCAGTGGGTCTGTGGACTCCAGCCATTGCACCACAGCATTAGGCATATCAAAGGCGTGAATCACTCCTTCCGCCATGACCCTCAGGTTAGATGGATATAACATTGAATATGGTAGCTGGCGCTCCCTCAGTCGAGGTTTCAGTTCCACAAACTTTGCTCTTTTCCATTGCACCTCCACTGAGAAATCAGGGAAGATGTAGACTTGCCATCTATTAACAAATCCGTGTGATCCCTTGCTTTACGCAGAATGGTGTCTCTATCTTTGAAATGCAGCAACTTAATCAGAATTGGTCTTGGAGGGGCCCCCTGGTGGTGGGGATCGGAAGGGCACCCTGTGAGCTCTTTCAATAGCAAACATATTAGACAGAGTCTTTTCCAAACTTTGCAGTCAGCCACTGCTCAAAAAAAGACCACAGCATTTGCTCCCTCTGCTTTCTCCGGTATGCCCACAAGGTGCAGATTATTCCTGCGAAAGAATATATATAGTCCAGCAGGGGTACCCTGTTCATAAATTAAATAACTAAGTTTAATAGAAAGTTTAAGAATTTACATATACACAGACACTAACAGTTCTATGCAGTTAATCCACGCAAAGGCCAGAGTATGAGTAAAGACCTACAGTAAAGGTATATAGAGCGGGAGGCTGGGGAAGAGTATCCCTAGCACTGATTCCCTAAACTGGTCCTCTGCCCAGGGACGTCTCCTGGTGGTGGGGGCGCCCTGTCCACGTGCCTAACCTCCAGCTCCTAACTATCCCTGGTGAGGTGAATGATGGAGTGTGAGGAAATGCGTGGTAACTGAATGGAAATCTAGCACAGATAGAAAGGATTAGTTACAGAGGTGTCCACTGCATACAACCCTCGTGGCGTAACCAGGAGGTACAGGGCGCACCTAGAGGATAAAAATTTACCAATAAACGCACAATTGAATATTAAATTAGGATAAATGACCTACAAGCCCCGACGCGTTTCACCCATAACAGAGGGTTCATCAGGGGGTTGCGTATAGTAGGTATGTAGAGATCCTGGGATCCTTGCCAGTGGTTATGGCCGCCCCAGTTCAATGATACGTGCGTACATACATAGCAGGAATAAACAATCCTTAATGACCCACCAGACCCAAAATGGTTAGACGATTGCCATACAGTGGTTTACATACGGTTTAGTGACGGCACGGTTAGTGGACTCGTCTGCCTATGTACACACTGAAAAAATAGACATACAGGACCCACGTTAGTACAGATGAGATAACCAAGGGTGAATGCCCATAACGCTGGGTATTATATGTGAATAGGTACCTGAGGTTGGCAATAAACGATTGCGAATAGATCATACCTGAGGAAGCTCCTAACTGGGAGCATATGTCTGCCTGGCTGAAGTGCACCATAAAGGATATAGGTGCCCAAGTTAATCACCCAGGATGCCGGGCTCACCACCCAGAAGATACCTAGAAGATAGATGTACCTACACATAAACTCAGGACTAAGGGCCAAATATAGATAATAAAACGATATTGTCTAATACTCACATGGTGTGGTCAGTAGTGTAGAAGTTTGGGTCTGAGGTGGTAAGCCTCGGTTTAGCCCTCCCTTTAACATCCCCTCCGCCCAATCGCAGGTGAAGGCACTTACATGATTAGGGTATGACCATATTCAAACGAGCGTGTGCTGACAGGTGATCTTGACCGGCGGACGCATGGAGGAACTACTACAGACCGTCCTGCGTAGTTTGTGTTCTGGCCTGCGTGTATGCTTGGGCCGCACGCCGATATGCGTGTCAGCGTGGAACGCACGCCGGAAGTGACGTGCATGCAGTAGCTAACAACCGGAAGTGCGGTATGTGCGTGTCAGCTTGACACGCACCCCGCAGCTGCTGCCTCCCAAAGGGTGATGCGCCGGGACTAAGCTGTCCTGATGGATGGAGGCGGTGGGCAGCGCATATAGTGATGGTCAAGCAGTGCTCTATAAAGATAATGAAAGGTCTAAAGGTCCGGTTGGGCCAGGTCACAAATGAAATACTGACCATACAGTCACGAATAATGGGCGTGTTTAGGGGACATATAAGGATAGGGGCATAAGGAGATACCGTGCCAGGGAGGATGAACATAGGATTATTCCTGCGAAGCCTGTTTTCTAAATCGTCAGCTTTGCTTAGCAGATAAGAAACATCATGGGCCACTTTTCCTAGATATTTTCTTAAAGGAGGTGCCTTATCTTCCAAGCAGCTCACCCGATCTTCCACTTCTTTAATTCTCTCAGAGACCTTCCTTAGATAATTTCTGAGGAAGGACATACAGTCCTGATCAAAAGTTTAAGACCACTTGAAAAATGGCAAAAAAAAATCATATTTTACGTTATTGGATCTTAGCAAGGTTCCAAGTAGAGCTTCAACATGCAACAAGAAGAAATGAGAGTGAGGCAAAACATTTTTTGAGCATTCAATTAATTTAAAATGACAATTAAACTAAAACGGGCTGTTTTTCAGCTGATCCAAATTTTAGGACCACATGCCTTTTTAAAAGGCCAAATTTGTGCAAAGATTTGGATTTGTCATTTTCTGTCAGGTAGTCCACACGTTGTGATGGCAATGCAAAAAAAAAACTCTCCCTTTTTGAACGTGGTCGGGTTGTTGAACTGCATATGCAGGGTCTCTCACAGCGCGCCATCTCTGCTTAGGTGGGATGCATAAGAAATTTCTTAAAGAGGACCTTTCACCTAAAAAAAAAAATTAAACTAAGACCATAGCTTTACTTACATGCCCCCATGAAGTCTTGATCGTTTTTTCTTTTTTCAAACTGTGCCCCCGTTTGTCCGCTATGCCCCCCGGAATTATTCCCGCCGTCTATGCTAATGAGCCAGCCTCAAATGGGCTGGCTTTAAAAGTTCTCCTCGGCGTGCCTTCTACCTTCTCCCTGGCACGGAGCGCATCCAATCAGCGCGCTCCGCTCTTAGCCAGGGAGAAGACGCTCCAGTTCTCGCGAGACTTCAGAGAACTGGAGCGATTTCGTCTATCCGGCTAAGAGCGGAGCGCGCTGATTGGATGCGCTCCGTGCCAGGGAGAAGAGAGAAGGCACGCCGAGGAGAACTTTTAAAGCCAGCCCATTTGAGGCTGGCTCATTAGCATAGACGGCGGGAATTATTCCGGGGGGCATAGCGGACAAACGGGGGCACAGTTTGAAAAAAGAAAAAACGATCAAGACTTCATGGGGGCATGTAAGTAAAGCTATGGTCTTAGTTTAAATTTTTTTTTTAGGTGAAAGGTCCTCTTTAAATGATCCTGAGGGTTATGGAACAAAAAAGTCAAGTGGAAGACACAAAAAAATGTCATCAGCACTGAGCCTGAGGATCCAATTGGCTGTCCGTCAAGCCGCTGGACGATCCTCGACCCAAATTAAGGCCCTTACTGGTGCTGACTGCAGCCCCATAACCATCAGACTGCATCGGAGACTGAAGGGCTTTAAAAACAAACGTCTTCAAAGACCTCGTCTCCTTGAACGCCACAGAACTGCTCGTTTGGACTTTGCAAGAGAGCACCAAACATGGGACATTCAAAGGTGGAAGAATGTTTTATTCTCTGATGAGAAAAAATGTAACCTTGATGGTCCTGATGGTTTCCAACGTAACTGACATGACAAACAGATCCCACCTGAGATGTTTTCTACGTGCCACAGTGGAGGGCGCACCATAATGGTCTGGGGTGCTTTTTCCTTCAGTGGAACAATGGAGCTTCAGGAAGTGTAGGGGCGTCAAACGGACGCTGGCTATGTCCAGATGTTGCATAGAGCATTCCTCATGACTGAGGGCCCTCGTCTGTGTGATAACGACTGGGTTTTTCAACAGTACAACGCTACAGTACACAATGCCCGCAGGACAAGGGACATCTTCCAGGAGAATAACATGACTCTTTTGGCCCATCCTGCGTGTTCCCCTGATCTAAATCCAATTGAGAACCTTTGGGGATGGATGGCAAGGGAAGTCTACAAAAATGGACAACAGTTCCAGACAGTAGATGGCCTTCGTGCGGCCGTCTACCCCACTTGGAGAAATGTTTCCACTCACCTCATGGAAACGCTTGCATCAAGCATGCCGAAACGAATTTTTGAAGTGATAAACAATAACAGCAGAGCTACGCATTACTGAGTTCATGTTTGGAAGTTGGATTTCTGTTTTAGGAGGGTTTAGTTTTTGTTTTGTTTTTTAGGTGTGGTCCTAAACTTTTGATCAGCTGAAAAACAGCCTGTTTCAGTTTATTCGTTGTTTTCATTAAATTGAATGCTCAAAAAATGTTTTCTCCCATTTCTTCTTGTTGCTTGTTGAAGCTCTACTTAGAACCTTGTTAAGGCTACTTTCACACTAGCGTTGTTTGAATCCGGCGTTCAATTCCGACACCGGAACTGCCCGTCGGATCCGAAAAAACGTGTGAAAACTGATTACATTTGAATCCTGATCAGGCTTTCGATCACAATGGGAAAAATGCATTGGAAAAAACGGATCCGCCATTTATGGACTTTAACTTTTTTTTCCTATTTTTCGGGTTTAACATGCAAAAGCCGGATCCGTTTTGACTGAACACACGGCGCCGAATCCGGCATTAATGCAAGCCAATGGGAAAAAAGCCTGATCAGGCGTTCAGTCAAAGTGTTCAGGATTTTTGGCCGGAGGTAAAAATACTGCAGGCTACGTTTTTCTGAAATGCCTGATCAGTCAAAAAGACTGAACAGAAGACATCCTGATGCATCCTGAGGGACGGACTCTCCATTCAGAATGCATTAGGATAAAACTGATCAGTTCTTTTCCGGATTTGAGCCCCTAGGACGGAACTCAGCGCCGGAAAAGAAAAACGCTAGTGTGAAAGTAGCCTAAGATCCAGCCATGCTAAATATGATTTTTTTTTTTGCCATTTTTCAAGCCTTAAACTTTTGATCAGGACTGTTTATCTTGCAAGCTCCCCATCTTAAGTATTGAGGGAAATAAGTGCAGTGCTGCAGTTGGTGACCGCTTTAAAGAAATCAGTGATGGTAGGCTCGGTCATTTCTTGTGCAGGTCCTGCACTGCCGTCTCCACCAGCGTCCGCCATGTTTATTGCGTCCTCTCCAACGGCCCCCTGGCCCTCTTTATCCTCAGAGCTATTTATACTGGTGTCTCCCCTCTAGCTCATTAGGGGCACTTGTGGGATCCAGTCTTGTGAACTGCTCCAGGCGCGCCTCCGCTGCTCTCCCCCCGCTCCAGCGCCATCTTTTGCCCGCACTGCAGGCCTCTTCTCCTTCCCCTTCTTCTTACTTTGGCGCGTCATGGTGGTATTGCCTTGCCTGCCCAGCCTCCTGTAAGTAATATCGCCCTTCTGGGGACTTGTGTGGCTCAGTACTGGACGGATCCAGGAGGATTTTCGAGAGACTCCTCCAGGAGAATGAGCTTCAGCGTCCTCACATGCCGACCCAGGCCACGCCCCCGTCATAAAGAATTGATTTAAAGTGCACCTAGCTTTTTGTAATCAATAATACAATGCATGCATCTGAGGAATAACAATTTATCTGGCCATTATATCACTATCTGGCATTTTGTTTAGAAATGTTATCCTCTTCATGCTAGATCTTTAGTTCTGCCATCCACTGCAGACAGAAATCAGGAGAATCTGCATCATAACTCACTCAGAAGCAGATCATGGAGAATATTACAGAGAAGTGACCTGTAGGATTCTGAATAAAGCACTTGGGCTGAGACATAAACTATCTTTGGTTGTTTGTGCCTCTCCTGATCTGAGTCCCTGCTCACTCCCCTTGCCTCCTCCTTAGACTTGTATTAACATGTGTAATCTGATTCTTCAGTGGGAAACAGAAGAAAATCATATTTCTCTGATAAAATATATTGTACAGTTTCTTATGGTCGGTTGTAGTACTGATTTGATGAAAGTGACCATTTAAACAGTTGATTTAATTTTTTTATGACACTTGTAATTTATAAATGTGAATATTTTAAGCATGCTTGCATGTCAGTGGGACAGTTTCATACAGTTACATGATGGTAAGCACTATTATCTCCTATGTTTAAAATAAATTAACTCAATTGGTCTTTTTTTGCTGCTGTTTCGAAGATTGTCAACCTCATAGAAGAGACCGGCCACTTCAATGTCACAAACACGACTTTTGACTTTGACCTCTTCTCACTGGATGAGACAACAGTCCGTAAGCTGCAGAGTTATCTGGAAGCTGGAGCCACATGACCCGCCAAGTTATTGCTGAAGAAAGGAGAGAGAAGTGCATTGTGGGGCAGTTATCTCTAAACACACTCCTTCCTTGAACTTTGAACATGGCCACTGTAAGGCACCTTTGGCACTGGCCAAATGCTCTTAGCAAAAGATCTTTTTAACCCAGGTTGTTCCTATAAGGAAGTTATTGCTCCTGATTTTAATACACTGAGTGAATCCAGTATTTTAACATCTTTTGGGTGTGCAACAAGTGTGTTTCTCTCAAAATACAGATATGAACAGCACTGGTTGCAGCTTTGAACAACACAAAGGTAGCACTGGCATCTGAATAGACAGTAATTTATATTTTAACACATACACACTCTGTTTCTAGGCATATTCACTTTATTTACAGCTGTATCCATCAAACCTAGTCTGTGTTTTGAGTGTGTTAAACCATTTGTGCTAAACCACTAGGAGCTCGTGCAAAAGATGTGGAATCATCTAGAAGTCCATGTTGTGAATAATCTATGGAGGAGCTCCCCTTTCTTTCTCTTTCCTATCGACATTTTATGTTTTTAGTTCCATAAAAATGATGGGGGAATGAATACTGTATTTATGATGTGTGTTGAGAGACTGAGCACTGGCCTCAGAAACTTTACGGAACGTTGAATCTGTAAGCTGTATATTATATATATATATTATATATATGTATGTATTTTATGTTAAGGGTGGAATGAGGATTTTTTTTTATTGTTTCCTGCTTTTGCATCATCTTTTCTTTTAATGATTTGTATTTTTTGAGCATGGAATGGAAAACTTACCAGTTACAAATATACCGAGGGTGTAAACATCATTACATCTGGGATATTGGAATGGCTTTTTGGAGAACCTAAGTTTTGTGAATGTCATGCACAGGTACAAGTGTCTTCGGTAGGACGATGAGTATTTATATAGGACACTGCTGACCACCGGACAGCTTCAATATAAGGCTTGTGGGTGCAGGCTGGAAAAAAATAACCCGTAAGAATCATGGACATCCAACCCTAGCTACTTAGGAAATGCAGAATATCTGGCAAAAAATCTACTTGAGGTAGAATGCAACATCTAATAATAACTGGAGGTCTCTAGTAATTTATGTTCTGATCAGACCCTGATCTGTACTAATCACTACAAAGTTTTTTTTTTCATTATTTTTTATTTTTTATATATATATATTTAAAAAATTTTTATTGCCAAAGTCCTTTTCCACAAGCTACCCATTCTGGACCAGCATTGGCCCCTCTTAGGACCAAACCTAACATTTGATGTGCATGAAGTGGTTAAACCCACTTTTTGGATACTTTGTATTGTATTATCTGCATTGCCACATCATTGATAAAGATGCCGGACTAGTACTAGCTTTCACTCTTCCATGTTTTTTGTTTTTTTTTATTCTGAAATAAGTAACACTACAGCAGATCTTGTTTTTTCCATTGTTCTAGAATAGTCTCCACTGGGAGCTCAGTACTGCATTGACATTCTTTGTATGTCCATTATATTTGTTAGGACAGATGTTTTAGAGTTTGGGGTCTTCCACACAGTATTTGATTCCCTCCATTTCATATCAGTATTTGTTCTTACAAATGAATTTCATATCTCCATTGGCAACATGGAATAAAATGTATATTATCTTTGGAAAAGGGGATTTTAATAGCCTTAAAGGTATTAAATGCCATTAAATAAGGAGAAGGGGAGGTAAAGCATTCATGGGACAGCTTTGTGTCAACCACATTGATATCAGACTTCTCATGTCAGTTTCCAGTTTGAGATTGGGTGACATGAGTCTCTCGCAAGATATTTTTTAACTAATTTTGCATTTTAATGGTTCACGAGTTATGGACACATTTAAAAGTAATCTATGAGCTCAACTATCAGACTGTTTGTCTGCAAAGTATTTATTAATGTATCAAGCAAAGTGAATGGGTTTAAACCAAGCTCAGTGGTTGTAAACTGTAATGCTAATGATGCATAAATAATTTGGTCTTGTATTATTTTTATTTTAATATTGGAAATCTTTCAAGAGTTTTTATAGGAAAAAATAAAGATGGAGAAAATCTGTCGCATCAAGTTCTTTCTACTTCATTAAGCAAATGTACTTTGTTTGGGCTATGTATGTAAACCCCTTCCCGACCGCAATCTGTATATATACGTGATAGCTGCACATATCCCGTACAGCTACCACGTGTATATATACGTTCTGGCAGCTCTTTAATCCAAGCGCTGCAAAGCTGATGGGGCCTCCCAACTCTGGAGAAGGATTAGCATTTGGATTTCAACATGTACAATCCATTTGTTCTTGGGAAAAGAAGCCACCACAAGAGGAGTCTGGCAAAGAATGCCTCCTCACCCCATTTAGGACACATGCACTCTCAGCCAAGGAGGTATGTTTTCAGAGGGGCTTAAGCTGTTTGGCCAGCTTAATCCTCACTTACCTGTGGTCAAATTGCAATATCAAACACAATTATGAAAAATGTGCAACATTCTCTTAAGCCATTTTTACATGGGAGTATTTTGGTCAGTACAAATAAGTACACATTTTTTCCATTCATTATGATGACCAATGATACTGCCTTGTTAAAGCAGAATTATGGGCAAAAATCCTGGTCCAACTGCATGTTTGATCACGCGACCTAACAGTATCATAAGGACTTATGTATTGCAAAAATTATTGTGTGCAATATTTGACATAAAGGCTATACCGTTTTGTTGGCAATTTTTTTCTTTATTATTGTATTATGCTAATTTTGAGATAAAAATTATATATTTTTAAATGATCTTTATTAAAGAAGTTTGTAAAGCTCCATCCGGCCCCATTCACTATCATGAGGACCAGCAGAGATCTGACTGCCTGCCGGATTACAGCTGCTAGTGTGCAACTAGCCTAAGTGTTTGACATTTTAGTAATATATAGGGAAGGTTTATTGGATGACGGTACAAAGTGAAAGTACATTTACACACCTATAAAAACAGTTAACACTTTGTGAAATCGGCTCAATATTTTTAATAAAGACCAACTGAAAAAATTATTTCCATTACGCCCCATGACAGCACCTGTGAGAGATCCTCCTCCCTCCGGACAGGAAACAGGAACTTCCCAGATCTTTAAATTGGTCCCGTGCCTTCTACCTTCAGTTCTTTCCTGTTTCCTGTCCAGGGACAGGAGGATTTCTTTCCAGGTCTATTCCTTGGCTGCAGGACCTCTAGGGTTAAGACCGAAACCTAGTGGAGGTACCTGTCGGCGTAAGTCTCCACTAGGAGCCGCTGAGAAGCCCGGCGTCTGGTCCCTTCTTCGGAGCCATGGGGGGATACCTGGGCTGCCTCGTGTCCCTGCCTGCCGGCGAAGTTACGGCATGAGGGGGGAGGTGCGTCTTCCCCTCTCATTGAGGCTGGCTGTGTGGACGTGCGCGTCGCACCGGAAGTGACGCGTGCGTTCCATCGGCCGGAAGGGGAGGAGCCTAACATGGGGGCGCTGCGCGGCCCATTTGAAAAAGGGAACGCCGGCCAGCCGGCGTGGTGGTGAGTGGCAGCAGGAGCGATCGGGACGCAGGCGGCAGCTACAGCCCTCAATTGGCCCCCCTTTACGCAGCATTATGATGCAGGAAGTAGGGGATGCACAACAGCGCACCGACGGACAGGAGCAGCTTTTGGAACCAAGCATGGTACTCCTGGGGGTAAGAGGGGTTAACCCCCACCATCTCCCTTTGGGGAGTTTGTTTTTATGGTCAGGTTAAGCTGATGGGTTGTTTTATTAAATGCAGGCTAAAGAGCACCCAAAGAAAGCTTCCCACAAAAGAGCTAAGGAGTGCGGAATTTGCAAGAGGAAGTTGGATCCATCTTACTCCAAGACATGTTGTCAACCATGTCTGGATAAGTTAGTGGCCGAGGAGTCGCCATCTTTATTACAGAGTATCCAGAATTTAGTAAAAAATGAAGTCCGTTCGTCAGTAGAGGAGCTTAAAAAATCCCTGCCTAGCTCATCCAGGCATAGGAGGCCCCAGGTGGTAGCGGAGGATACGGTGGACTCTGGGTCTGAGGAAGGCGCTATTGCAGACTCGGATTCCTCTTCTGAGGATTTGACAGGGAAGCCGTTGTTTAGAGTAGAAGATACGGACCTGTTATTGAAGGCGGTTAGATCCACGATGGAGCTTGAGGAGGAAAAGGAGTCCAGGTCTAGACCAGAGCTAATGTTTGAGAGCCTAAAGCCTAAAAAGTCTAGGGTTTTCCCCATTCAGGACTGTATCAAGGATCTGATTAAACGTGAATGGGAGAAGCCCGATAAAAAATTCTTTATCCCTAGAGCGGTCAAGAGAAAGTACCCCTTCGATGATCAGGAAGTGTCAGCTTGGCAGGAGGTACCGAGGGTAGACGCTCCCGTAGCCAAGATAAATAAGAAGTCAGCTCTCCCATTTGAGGATCTAGGGTCCCTTAAAGATCCCATGGACAAAAGGGCTGATGCTTACCTAAGGAAGAACTGGGAAGCTTCCACTTCTGCCTTTAAGCCAAATATAGCGACTACCTCGGTGGCTAGGTCATTAAAGCTCTGGTTGGAGGAATTAGAGTCTCATATAGAGAATAAGACTCCTAGGGATCAGCTGCTGCAGGCGATACCAACTATGTCCAGTGCAGTGGACTTTATCTCTGATGCCTCCGCTGACGCATTGAGGCTTTCCGCTAGGGCGGCTGCACTCTCCAATTCGGCCAGAAGGTCGTTATGGTTGAAAGGGTGGAAGGGCGATGTAGCTTCAAAATCTAAACTTTGTGCCTTACCTTGCCAAGGGGGCTTTCTATTCGGATCAGCCTTAGATGACATTTTAGATAAGGCATCCGATAGGAAAAAAGGTTTTCCAGCACCGTCCTTTCCTAAACAGGGGAAGCCTTTTCGGAGTAATGAAAGAAGGAAGGCTTTTGGGGATCAAAAGAAAAGGAGGGAGTGGAGATCTGATAAATCAAAAAGTGTGCTGTTTAAATCCAGACCTCAAGCCTCAAGTTCCACTCAACAATGACGCCAGACCCCAAGTGGGCGGTCGTCTTTCTTTATTTTTTCCAGCCTGGCGAAATATTACCGCAAGCGCTTGGGTAAAGGATATTATAAAGGAAGGCTATCGCCTAGACTTCAAGAGACTACCGCCCAGGACTTTCGAAGTTACTTCATTGAACCAAAATTCTCCAAAACAGGTGGCGCTTTTGGAGGAAATAAACAGCCTCCGGGAAAAGGCAGTCCTTGTTCCAGTCCCAGAGGACGAACAAGGAGAGGGATTTTATTCAACCCTATTTCTGGTCCCCAAGCCCAACGGAACGTTCAGACTGATTATAAATTTGAAGGGTCTCAACCAGTATCTGTCCTATCAGAAATTCAGGATGGAGTCCATCTCCTCCACGGTCCTCCATCTGTTCCCCAACTGTGTGATGGCCTCAATAGACATAAAAGATGCCTACTACCACGTGCCCATCCATCCCTTGTCCCAAAGATACCTGAGGGTGGCAGTGAAGATAGGGGAGTCAATTGTTCATTTACAGTTCAGAGCTCTTCCTTTCGGGGTATCACAGGCGCCGAGGCTCTTCACGAAGCTGATGGCGGAGGTAATGGCAGAAGTAAGGAGGTCGGACATCATTATAGTCTCATACCTGGACGACCTTCTCTTGGTAGGGCAGTCCCCAGAGCAGCTGGAATCTCACATACAGAAGGTCCTGGGGATCCTGACGAGCCTGGGCTGGCTAATAAATTGGGACAAATCATCCCTGATTCCAACATCCAGATGTGTTTTCCTAGGCATCCTGTTAGACTCTCAGACTCAGAAATCTTATCTTCCAGCAGTCAAGAAGGAGGGGATTCAGCAAAAGATCAGGTCCTTCAGCAAGATCAAAGAAGTCCCCCTAAGAAAAGCGATGTCTATTCTGGGTCTGATGACGGCCTGTATTCCAGCAGTGAGGTGGGCCCAATTCAGGTCCAGAATACTGCAATGGCTCATTCTGTCCAAATGGGATGGGAGGTCGCTATCCCTAGATCACAAGATTGTGGTCCCGGGGTCAGTAACCCGATCCCTAGCTTGGTGGCTAAAGGCTTCGAACCTCGATCAGGGGGTAGAGTGGGTGAGACACGACCCATTAATAATAACTACCGATGCAAGCCCTTGGGGATGGGGGGCCCATTCAGTTTTGGGGTTTTTCCAAGGTCCTTGGTCAAAAGACCAGGGTGCTCAGTCCCAAAATGCCAGGGAGTTAAGAGCGGTCCTGTGCGCACTAGAGAAGAGTCTCCCCTTTTTGTCTCAAAAACATGTCAGGATCCTATCAGACAACGCCTCGGTGGTGGCTTATATAAACAAACAAGGGGGGACAAGATCCTATCAACTAATGGAGCTGGCATCCAGGATTTTCTCGTTAATGCAGGGGAAAGCTCTGTCTCTCTCGGCCGTTCATCTGAAAGGCTCAGAGAATCTCCAGGCGGACTTTCTCAGCAGACACAGATTCAGTCAGGCAAATTGGTGTCTGAATCAAGAAGTGTTTCACCAGATACAGGCCCTATGGGGATCTCCTACGATAGATCTATTCGCCTCGGGGGAAAACAAAAAGTGCAAAAAGTTCTTTTCTCTCAGCAGGGAGGATCAGTCGATAGGCACAGATGCGCTCTCACAGACGTGGGGGAAGGGACTAGTCTATGCGTTTCCCCCCATCAGCCTATTGCCCAGAGTGATCCAGAAGATCAGGGGAGAGCAGGCGACTGTGATTCTAATAGCACCTTTTTGGCCCAGAAGAGTCTGGTTTGCTTGGTTGAGGAGACTATCGATAGCAGATCCCTGGGTGCTTCCAGAAAGACAGGACCTATTATATCAGGGCCCTCTACATCATCCGGAAGTCAAGAATCTCCATCTGACAGCTTGGATTTTGAGAGGTCTTTCTTCAGGTCTAGGGGCCTATCAGAGCAGGTCATCGGGACTCTCCTAGCTAGTAGGAAAAAAGTCACCTCCGATATCTATCTGAGGGTATGGAAAACCTTCCTTCGGTTTGCAGGTCCAGGCTTAGACTTGAACTCGCCCAACATCCCGTTAATTTTGAACTTTTTGCAGGAAGGCCTGAACAAAAGACTTAAACCCAGCACTCTCAAGGTGCAGGTCTCGGCACTGAGTGTCCTGTTTGACTTTCGTTTGGCCTCTCATCCTTGGGTCAAAAGGTTCATTAGGGGGTCTTCTAGACTTTGTCCTGTAGTTAGATCTAAGTCAGCCCCATGGGACCTTAACCTGGTTCTTTCTGCTCTAACCAAAGCTCCGTTCGAGCCTCTGGGGGACATCTCCTTAAAGATGCTGTCCTATAAGACTGTATTTTTAGTGGCCATTACATCTGCCAGGCGTGTTGGAGAGCTGTCCTCTTTGTCCTCTTCCCCTCCATATACCCAGATTCTGGAGGATAGGATTGTTCTCAGACCAGACCCTGCGTTCCTGCCCAAAGTAGTGTCGGTGTTTCATAGGTCTCAGGAGATAGTTCTCCCTTCCTTTTGTCAGGACCCAAAGAATGAAGGAGAGAAATCCTTTCATACTTTAGATGTTAGGAGGAGTGTCTGTGAGTATTTAGAATCTACAAAGGACTTTAGAAAGACCCCGCAGCTCTTTGTTCAATTTCAGGGTCAGAACAGGGGCTCCAAGGTTACAAGCCGTACCTTAGCCAGATGGATCAAAAGAGCGATAGGTTTGGCTTATTCACTATCAGATTGTCAGGTCCCTTCAGATTTTTCAGCCCATTCCACCAGGGCAGTAGCCTCTTCCTGGGCAGAAAAAGGGTGCGCTACCATAGAACAGATCTGTAGGGCTGCAACGTGGAGTTCCCCCTCTACGTTTTACAAACACTACAGGTTGGACCTTTCATCTGTGCAGGATATGTCCTTTGGGAGAAAGGTGCTGCAGGCTGCAGTCCCTCCCTAAGAGTTATCTAGTCTAGTCTCTCACAGGTGCTGTCATGGGGCGTAATGGAAATACTTCAATTACTCTTACCGGTAATATGTTTTCCATGAGCCCATGACAGCACCTACATAATTCCCCCCCTAAAAAAAAAAAAAAAAAAAATATATAAAAAAAAAAAAAAATATGTATATATATATCTATATATATATCATTTTTTTATATATAGAGAATAATGGGAAAAAAGAGAAGTCTACTCTTTAGTTTGGTGCCAAAGAAGAGATATGCCTGGCATATATTTGGCGCAGAGTTTTTGTCTATTATGTTTTCTCGCCTATGTTGTTAGTTCTCACTATATATAGGTGTGTTGCTGGTCCCAGGAATCTTGTCAAATACTGAAGGTAGAAGGCACGGGACCAATTTAAAGATCTGGGAAGTTCCTGTTTCCTGTCCGGAGGGAGGAGGATCTCTCACAGGTGCTGTCATGGGCTCATGGAAAACATATTACCGGTAAGAGTAATTGAAGTATTTTTAGCCCAAAATGAGTGAAATGTAATCATAATTTAAAAAAATAATCCCCCAAAGGTGTACATACTGTAGCCTTTAAGGCTCCATTTAGACGAAAGAGTTGAAACTAGACTGTGACAGCGTATGGGCCCCGTTGTAAGCAGAGGGATCACTCATACTTCAGCTTATTGACATGGACCATGAGTCTATGAAATATGACCCATATTAATCATATTCCATCAAACTTTGCCTGTTTATCGTATCTTAACTGCATCTAATCTTTCCCCACACTTAAAGGATGATTTGATAGGATAAATTGAATTAATATACAGTGGCATGAAAAAAGTTTGGGCACCCCTAGTCAAAATTACTGTTGCAGTTAGGCAAGTTGAAGATAAAATTATCTCCAAAAAGCATAAAGTTAAAGATTAAAATGTGTTGGTGTGTTTCAAGTCTCGCTTTTTACGATTATCTATCTTAAAGGGACACTGACAGGCCCAATTAGCATATTTAGCTATATATATATATATATATATATATATATATATATATATATATATATATATATATATATTCTTCTAATGTGTATTAAAAACATATAAGTTTAACCCCTGTCCACCTTATAAATACAGAAAAATCATGTTTGAAGACCTGATGTAACCGCTCTTCTTTCTGCCCAAGGGGCGGCGTTTCAGCTCCATATGGGCGCCGCAACCGCCGTTTTCAAGCTCCGCCCAGCTCATCAATATTCACTTTGCTGGGAGGCTTCTGCTGTCCCTGACGTTCCGAGATCTCTCTATTGGGCATGCGCGGGATCTCAAAAACGTCGGGGACAGCAGAAGCTGCCCAGCGAAATGAATATTGATGAGCTGGGCGGCGCTTAAAAAACAGCGGTTGGGGCGCGTGTGCGCCCATGTGGAGCTGAAACACCGCCCCTTGGGCAGAAAGAAGAGCGATTACATCAGGTTTTCAAACATGATTTTTCTGTATTTATAAGGTGGACAGGGGTTATACTTTTATGTTTTTAATATACATTAGAAGACCCATAATTATTCATACCCCAGGCAAATGTTGACTTAGTTACTTTTTTTTCAACCAGCAATTAATTTTTTGACAGGAAATTTACATAGGTGTCTCCCAAAAGATAATAAGACGATGTACAAGAAGCATTATTGTGGAAAAAAAAAAAACATTTCTCAGCTTTTATTTACATTTCAGCAAAAAGTGTCCAGTCCAAAATTATTCATACCCTTCTCAATAATCAATAGAAAAGCCTTTATTGGCTATTACAGCAATCAAACGCTTCCTATAATTGCAGACCAGCTTTTTGCATGTCTCCACAGGTATTTTTGCCCATTCATCTTTAGCAATGAGCTCCAAATGTTTCAGGTTGGAGGGTCTTTTTGCCATCACCCTGATCTTTTAGCTCCCTCCACAAATTCTCAATTGGATTCAAGTCTGGACTATGGCTGGGCCACTCCAAAACTTTAATGTTGTTGTCTGCTAACCATTTCTTCACCACTTTTGCTGTGTGTTTTAGGTCATTGTCATGCTGAAATGTCCACTGATGCCCAAGGTTAAGTTTCTCTGCAGACTGCCTGATTGTTGTCGTTGAGAATCCTCATGTATTGCTCTTTTTTCATAGTGCCGTTTACTGTGATTAGGTTCCCTGGTCCTTTGGCTGAAAAACACACCTAAAGCATTAGGTTCCCACCACCATGTTTGAGAGTGAGGATGGTGTTCTTTGGATTGAAGGCTTCTCCTTTTTTACGCCAAATGAAGGAAACATCATTGTGACCAAACAGTTAAATTTTTGTTTAATCTGACCATAACACAGAAAACCAGAAGTCTTCTTCTTTGTCCAGATGAGCTTTTGCAAAGGCCAAGCGAGCTTTTGTGTGCCTTATCTGGAGAAGTGGCGTCCAGATTCACCAGGATGGCCTTGGTGGTAATCCTTGGATTCTTTTTCACCTCTCTAACTATCCTCCAGGTGTCACTTTTGGCTTCAGACCACGTCCACGTCCTATGAGATTTTCCACAGTGCAGAACAACTTGTATTTTTTTGCTCAAATGAATAAAGGCTGATAAATGTTTTTTTTTTTCACAATAATGCCTCTTGTACATCATCTTATTATCTTTTGGGAGACACCCATGTCATTTCCTGTCAAAAAAATTACTTGCTGGTTGAATAAAAGTAACTAAGTCAAAATTTGCCAGGGGTATGAATAATTATGGACAGTACTGTATGCATGCATATATATATATACCTAAATATGCTTATTGGGCCTGTCAGTGTCCCTTTAAGAATAAGTCATTAATATCAGATTGGTGGGGTCTGATTCTCTGCACCCCCGCCAAACAACTGTTTTTGAAGAGAACACAGCACTCGTACGAACGCCATAGTTGTAATTACACTGCTCACCACTGAAATCGCTGTGGTGAGCAGGTAAACAGGGCTGAGAAGGCAGCACTCGTACGAGTAAGCATAGGTCATCAATAGTAAAAAGCGGAAAATCCCTTAAAGGGGTTATCCCACTTTGCATTTTTATACTTGCCTGCTGCCACTGCGCGTTCACTTCCTGGATTCTGGCTGGGGGCGGGCTTCATCTTGATTGAAGTCTTCTCCCGGCCGGGCCGCGCGCTGGACTGAACGTGCACGCCGGCGCGCATGCGCCGTGGTGACTTATTTCTGGCCAGTATAGTACAGAGCCGGCGTGCGCGTTCGCAGCTCTGTACTATTCTGGCCGGGAAGAAGTCACCGTCGCACATGCGCGGCAGCGTGCACGCTCAGGACAGCGAGCGGCCTGGCTGGGAGAAAAGGAGTCTTCTGGGCAAGCGCGACCATCGGGGAGCGGTGGTCGTAACCAGGGGAGACAGAGTCACAACAATAAGGTAAGTGGGGATGAATTGTATCCTAATCGGTGGGAATTTGTTAATAAAGTATATTTACAAAAATTATCACTGTCAAATCATTAACAGATTTAACAGTGATCATTATGATGGGATAACCCCTTTAATCCATATCAGTATATTGTGGTTTTGTACAATGAAGTGAAAATAGTAAAGGAATAACATGCAAAAGTATCGGAACCCAAGGAGATCATTTTGACTGAGGTCTCCGACCATAAATAGCCAGTTAATAGATTCTCTGGGCAAACCTAAAAGAAATGGGGCCTATATATAACCTTTGGAGAGAAGATGAGGACAGCCATACCTACCTCCCAGCAACAGCAACATTTCCTCTTCATAGTCATGTGACTGCTCCCGCAACGATTTCACATCTTCCGGTCACTCTGTCTTCTCTTCCTCTTTGAAGCAGGAGACGGCATGTCATCGCTGATGTCACTGGCTCCTGCTGGCATTCCTTGGTCCTGAAGCCTGCACACTAGTGCGCATGCGCCTGGGCTGCCTGCAATTAGTGTTGAGCGAACTTGCAATTTGCAAGTTCGGGTTATCTAACAATTCGATAATGGATTCCTTTACTATAGACCATAGCGGAATTCTATGAATGCACCATTCTGTATTGCATTCTGTCATAATAGAAGTCTATGGCCAGCATTTCTACTCAGTGCCTCCCTTTGTTCATTTCCCTCACTTCTAGCTTCTCGAAGTGTGGCCTTTAGACAGGATAAGAAAAAATGTTTTTATACAATCCTTTCTAAACAGACTGTAACCGTGTACGTTACGTTAAATGCCCAGTTGTAGCTATCATCCAGCCATGTCTCAGTTATTCCCACTATGTCATAGTCCTCAGACATTATTAATTCCCTGTTGGAAAACTACAACTCCCAGCATGCCCGAACAGCATACAGCTATCAGCCTACAGCAGGGCATTGTGGGAGTTGTAGTTTTACAACAGCTGGAGGGCCACAGGTTGAGCATGCCTGATGTATTGTACTGAATTGAACTGTCAGCATCTTACACAGTAAGGCCTCATGCACATGACAGTATTTTTTAACGTCCCGCAAAACGTGGTTCCGTTGTTCCGTGGCCGTTTTTTCTTCCGTTGTGTTTCCGTTTTTTTTGCGGCCCGTCAGAAATCCTGGAATGGTTAAAAAAATGTAATTTTAATATCTCCACCCGGGATACTGGTATAAATGAAGGGCACCTGAGTTTGGTTTTGTGGCCATTTTCTGTAGTCTTTCCAGAGTACAGAGGTTATTTTGGCTGCTTCTCTTTGCTGTATCACCATGTCTGATTCAGAGGAAGAGGTCTTACTGCATTGGCTCGTTTCTCGGCAATGGGGACCGCGCACTCCTTTGTTGAATAAGGAACAGAGTAGAAGGCGACGATTTTGGGTCCATCCGATTGTTTCACAACGCTACCGGAAAGGACACTTCCATACCCTCTACAAAGATCTGCGGCTGCATCCTGAGAAGTTCTATTCCTTCTGTCGGATGTCAGTGGGTACATTTGATCGCTTGCTGTCGTCTCTACGTACTGTCCTTACCTTTATGGACACCAATATGAGGCGCAGCATTTCTCCTGAGGAAAGGCTCATCGTCACGTTGAGGTAAGCAATATAGAACTTTTAAAGTTGCACCAGTAATGTGCAGTGTCAGGAGTAACATGTGCTTGAAAATGGCTGCTGTGAAACATGTGCTACTGTTTGCTTAAGTAACCTTTGTTTTGCCTTAACCTTTGGCTGTAACCTGCCTGTCTGAGTGATTTTATTTTTTATTTTTCCTCAATTACAGGTGTCTGCGGTTGATTTTTGTAGTGTCAGAAAGAATTGGGTCACTCTGTCAGGAACTCTATCGGCGTGCACCACCCTATTAGAAGTCTATATCCCAGTCTGTTCCCTATTTTGTAGGATTGTGCTGCTGCCAACCCCTGAGATTTCCATCTAACGTCCTCGTTATGCCTATTGTTAACATATTTTTGAACTTGCACATGACTATCTGCATTTTTCAAAGGGGCTAAACACAGTTTATGTAAATTAGTTGTGGTAGTACTGGCCACACCCCAATTGCTGTTTTTGTTTTGTTCGTATTCACGTTTTTTATTTTAAAAAGTTTATTCAACCCTGGACATGGTGCAGTGATGGCGAGCCGTTTTCGGAAAGAGTTGCGAATGATCAACCCAGATCCGTACAGTTTAATGCAAATTGCCCACACGTCAATTTTGCAGGAATACTGTAGTCCAATATAGTTGTGCGTTTTGGTTTTTAAGCATTTTGAACCAAATGCATGTTTAAATTCCCTGCTGCCTGTCGTTTTCATAGTGTGCCTTGTGCTGATGAATGCTCTGGAAAGTCTAGGGTGTATATTTTTCACCCTAGACTTTTCAATGGGTGTGGGCGCCCACAGAGAGGGCCTTGAGTGCCGCCTCTGGCACCTGTCCCATAGGTTCCACACCACTAGACATAGGGTGTTTACAATCATGTAGTGTATACAACATTATACTAGAATTCTGAATCTGTTGTTCGCTTACATTTGCTGTTGACTTAATTTTTTATTTTTATTTTTCTCAACAGATTCCTTGCCACTGGGAACTCTTTTGCATCCCTGCATTTTGAGTTTCTTTTAGGAACCTCAACGATCTGGAGAATTGTACGACACACTTGCCATGTCATGTGGCAGCAACTCCGAGAGACGGTGATGTCACAACCCAACGATTGGGTTTGGATCGCTGAGGACTTCAAAAATTCTGCGCAGTATCCAAACTGCATCAGGGCAATGGATGGCAAGCACAGCCGAAGAAGCCGCCACACTCAGGGAACCGGTACTTCAATTATAAACAATATTTTTCAGTAGTGCTGATGGCTGTTGCTGACAGTCATTACCGGTTTATAACGGTTGATATCGGGGCCTTTGGAAGCACTGCGGATGCTCGCATCTTTAGTGCTTCTCGAATGGGTGAGCGGCTTCATGCCAACCAGCTTGCCCTGCCCGAGTCCAGAAGACTGCCAGGATATACAGGTCCGCCGGCTCCATTTGTCATCGTGGCGGATGAAGGGTTTGCATTGACTCCACATGTTATGCGGCCCTTTCCAAAGCGTGGTTTGGATGTCAGGAGGCGTATCTTCAACTACCGGTTGACTCGTGCCCGTCCGTATGTTGAGTGCGCTTTCGGGATACTCTCTAGCAAGTGGAGGGTGTTTTTGTCATCCATACAGATGGATCCGGAGAATGCTACCCTGGTGATTAAAGCTTGTGTTGTTCTGCACAACTTTACCAGGATTCACAAGGCTTCCTCTTCTGTTGACCTGGAAGATCTTCCTACGTCTTCAGATTTGGGTTTAGAAAGGACCCTGCATAGACGACATGGGACTGCAGGCATTGCAGTTCGGGAACTCTATGCAGACTACTTTTCCAGCCCAGAGGGGTCCTTGCCATGGCAGAGGGTTGCTATTCGTGGCAGTTTTTGAAATCTACTGGGCTCTTTAGTAATTTTTTATTTTGTAGATAGATTACTTAAAATTATTGTGGTAGTTGAGTGTAGGGACTCGCAAGATAATGAGGACCCTTGACGTGGGCTTGCGGGCTGAGATTTTTTGGACATCACATTTTAATCTGCATATAAATAAATATAACTGATGCTTTAGTCTAAATGTAAATAGACTCTAACATCTTTATATTTCTAGTCTATTGTCCATAAAATTTTCTAATACCTCATCATCAAAGTACTGAAAAATAAAGGTGTGGTTCATCAAAATAAAGTGTTGCTTTGTGAGCTACTGTGCGTGTTTTTTTTTTTTTAAACAAGACAATTTTAAAAGGTAAACGAATTGTGGATTGTTGCAAATAAAATACAGACAATTTTTTGCAAAAACAAAATTTAAGCAAAATATTTTGCAGATCAATATGTAAGTTAGGACAATGCTTTGTCCATTAAACACAAAACAATTTAAGAACATAAAACCAATAAGATAACAAAAAATTCCCAGATCAAGAAGGTCCTGTGTAAACGGCCCCGCTGTAAAGGAGGACCGTGGCCTTCCCTGGGCCTGCTGTGGTGGGCGCACCTTGTATTTGGCCATGGGGTAGGCCGTACTGGGGGTGTGGGGCGAAATAAGGCGCTTGGGTGGGTTGTGTCTGAATTTGGAAGTGTCCAGGTCTTTGGGGCTGGCCAGCATTCTCTAAATCATTCTTCCAGGAGTTAAATTTTCCCATAATGTCGCCATGATTAGACAGTGAGAACATTTTCATGACGACTGCTATTGAAGCCACGCACTCGTGATGCTCATTTTCATTGACTTTCTTCATTCCTTTCTAATTGACTTTCTAATCCCCTGAGCATCTTCTCCTCCACACCATCAATCCGCCTCTGGGCAAGAAAATCAGTGACGCGTGCGTCAATAACCTCACGACTCTCTTGCCCAGAGGTAGAGGGAGGGACTTGGCGGCGACGTCTGGGCTGTGGCTGAATTAAACGGGGTGGACAGGCCAGTGATGATTCCTCCGGGTCCTCTGCCGGCGTCGGTTGCTGGAGAAAAAATTGCAGGGTTTCACTCCCAGCAGAATCTGAATTGTCAGAGGGATCCAGACTGTCCACAGTACTGTTTTTGAAAGAAAAAAAAAAAGAAAAATTAGATCATTTGATTTCAACATTTCAAAATTACATCATTTATATTAGGTGTAACCAGCCGTGTATATACAATATATATACGGAGTGGCACCATACAACAAAATTTTGAGTTTACACAATGAACACAAGCATCTATGTGAATAGTGCAATTCCTAATGTAATTCCAATTTAAATGCCACGATGGGACGATTCTTGTAAAGGGCTAATGGTAATGTAATGGAAAAACATTGATTGCCGGTTGGAGCTGTCCAGCGTCCGAAGAGGATTACTCATTCAAGAGCCAAAACCAGTGCGGATATTCAGGCCATCTCAACAGTATGTGGCCTGCTTCAACCATACAAACATACAAGATGTAATGTTAACCTTGTAGAACTTCATTTACGGCTAAGAATTAACATGTACTAGGCCACACTTGAGCATGCTGAGAGTAGTCGTTTTAAGCCGGCTGGTCAAGCCTTGTTGGAACATCATTATGATCCATTATCATAGGATTCTGGTATTGTCATTTTATAGGAGCAATGAAGGGAATCCATGTTGTGGTTGGTGCTATACCATAAAACCAATATAAATGACATGGGCAATACCTAATGGGTATCAATTTCCAAAATTTCAAAAAGTAAGATAATAGGTATCTATGAAAAATATTACGGCACCCTATAAAGGCAAAAATGATGCACTATTCTGGCCTCCCATAAAAACTGGAGACATTAGCACAATTTTTAGAAGAACTGACCTATCCCGAGGATATGTACCAAAGAATATATTGGTGTATGACCAACAGCCGACAAACATGCTGAACATGTGTATGATGAGATAATGCGTGCAGTGCGCATGTGGCATCTCGCATCTAAATTCATTATCAGATTGAAAACATCTGTTCCAGGACCGTCCAGAATTGGTTCATCAGGAACAAAACAGAGAGAAATGGAAATGCAAACAAAAAAATACTTAAGGCCTCAAGTCCATTACAGGTTTTAAAAACTGCAACTGTGCAGTGTATATGTAGGGCCGCTTCCTTGAAGTACCCTCTCCACTCCGGCCTTTACTAGACACCTCACGCCGGAATTGGTCACGGCAACTGGCCCAGTGGGTTTTAGTTTTAACTGTCAAAAAATGACATAAAAATAAATTACATTATATACAAAATAACATTTGTTTTAAAAAAAAAAAAGAGGAAAAACAATAAAACATCCAAAATGGACAGAATAAACAGCACATGGTACACTCCAACAGGTGTCTGGATACTAATGAAGAAGAACACGATGGAGGAGACTAGTCGTGGAAGCCATTTGGACTAAAATACTTTACAATATGTGAAGGTGACAACTGTAAGATGCTCAGTTACAAGGACACATGTGTCGGGCAAAAAAAAGGGCACAGACATGTGATTATATACATGAGTACTGTATGCTGTAGCAAAGGGAGGGACATCCATTTAAATAAAGAAATGGTGTTGTATGGTATCTAATAGACGTCACTTTTACAAACCATGTTCAGCCCTTTATGGTAAATGAAGCTGGACCACCAAAAAAACACTATTGTGACCTCAGGGATTTTAAAACTACATCTTGTTGGCACCCAGAGGGCAAGGACAGCACAACTACATTGCTTTCACTTACCTAATTCGGCACGGCCTCTGCTATCTGCTTTGGCCCATTCATTTTTGCGCAGGCTCCGGGCCACTTGCTCCCACGCAGCATCTTTTATGGTACGGTCCAAATAAGCATTGCTTCTGGTATCCCAGATCTCTGGCCTCTCCTCTGCCAGGGTGATCAACTTTTCTACATTCGAGCGAGGCATGGTGCCAGAAAAATTAATCTAATGTCTGCCTCACCACACAGAGAAGCTTCCAGACACAGGTGGCTAGAAATTTGCATAATCTGTGACCCTAAACTTTGTGTACATATTATTTTTTTTTTATTTGGTCCAAGTTTTGCCAGACAGATTGCCCATGGCAAATGAAAGAAATAAAACTGACGCGGATGTCAAACGGGTGTGCAACCGCATATTTAACGGCCCCATTGACTTGAATGGGGCCGCGAACCGTTAGCCGTGAAAAAAATAGGACAGGTTATATTTTTTTCACGGCCAGGAAACGCAGTTGACAAAACGGTGCAGAATCCGAGTTTTCAACTGACCCATTGAAAGTCAATGGGACCGCAGAAAATCGCGTCAAACGGAACAACGGCCGCGGATGCACACAACGGTTGTGTGCATGAGGCCTAAGACGCCTGCAGGCTGGATTTCTTAGGCTTCCGCAGTTAATAGGCTCCATGGCAACTATCAGTCCCCTTTGTTAGACCAACCAATAAGAAAAGCTCTGATAAAGTGCATACAATACACTGGGGTCTAGCATAAATTACCTAAATTTACAAAAATTTGTCAGACGCACAGGGGGGCATTTTTTTTTTCTTATTATAGTGTAAAACTTAAATACATTTTAAAAAAGTAGACGTATAAGGTATTGCCATGTCAGTAACAACCAGCTCTATAAAGATATCACATGGCCTGAATCCTCAGATGAACACTGTAAAAATATAAAAATAAAAACTGTACCAAAAATGCAATTTTTTTGTCACCATA